>NW_024060380.1:0-25090 GCF_016432855.1 Salvelinus namaycush | reverse complement strand
CACTCTCAACATCCAAGACTGAGGACACTCAATATCCAAGACTGAGGACACTCTCAATATCCAAAACTGAGGACACTCTCAATATCCAAGTCTGAGGACACTCTCAATATCCAAGTCTGAGGACACTCTCAACATCCAAGACTGAGGACACTCAACATCCAAGACTGAGGACACTCTCAACATCTAAGACTGAGGACTCTCACCATCCAAGACTGAGGACTCTCAATATCCAAGACTGAGGACACTCAACATCCAAGACTGAGGACACTCAACATCCAAGACTGAGGACACTCTCAACATCCAAGACTGAGGACACAACATCCAATGATGTGTGGCTGTCTGGCTCTGTAGTCCTTTCCTGCAGTCAAACCACCTAATTGCCTCATGGGTGGAATGTTATTCATATTTTTTTAAATTAATAAACATAAAATATAAAGAAATGCCGGAAATCTGGTGTTTCTATGTCAAACAGTTTTGCATTATTTCAGTGTTCTGTGATGTATATAAAGTGTAATATTGGGAAGCAAACTCAAAATGTAATACATTTCAACTCTATATCTGACATGATACAGGTGTCTACTTTTTGTTAAACCCATAACCATGTGTGTGAGGTGTACATTTTTGTTTCAAAGTAGATTTGTTTAAGACGACCAAGAAACACTCTGTGTGACCCTGATTTAGCCCACTGCAGTAAAAGGTTAAAGGTCCTTTATACCAAATTAGGAAGAATCCTAAACTGAGGCTTCAATGCAAAAGTAGAGATGATTTAATGGGACATCATGATGCCCAAAAAGTGCATTGTGCAGAAAAGTACATAAACAAAAGAATGGAAAAAACAAAACAAAACAAACGCCACCCTCAGTGTGACTAAACAGGAAACATCAAGCCACCCTCAGTGTGACTAAACAGGAAACATCAAGCCACCCTCAGTGTGACTAAACAGGAAACATCAAGCCACCCTCAGTGTGACTAAACAGGAAACATCAAGCCACCCTCAGTGTGACTAAACAGGAAACATCAAGCCACCCTCAGTGTGACCAAACAGGAAACATCAAGCCACCCTCAGTGTGACTAAACAGGAAACATCAAGCCACCCTCAGTGTGACTAAACAGGAAACATCAAGCCACCCTCAGTGTGACTAAACAGGAAACATCAAGCCACCCTCAGTGTGACTAAACAGGAAACATCAAGCCACCCTCAGTGTGACTAAACAGGAAACATCAAGCCACCCTCAGTGTGACTAAACAGGAAACATCAAGCCACCCTCAGTGTGACCAAACAGGAAACATCAAGCCACCCTCAGTGTGACTAAACAGGAAACATCAAGCCACCCTCAGTGTGACTAAACAGGAAACATCAAGCCACCCTCAGTGTGACTAAACAGGAAACATCAAGCCACCCTCAGTGTGACTAAACAGGAAACATCAAGCCACCCTCAGTGTGACTAAACAGGAAACATCAAGCCAACCTCAGTGTGACTAAACAGGAAACATCAAGCCAACCTCAGTGTGACTAAACAGGAAACATCAAGCCACCCTCAGTGTGACTAAACAGGAAACATCAAGCCAACCTCAGTATGACTAAACAGGAAACATCAAGCCAGCCTCAGTGTGACTAAACAGGAAACATCAAGCCAACCTCAGTGTGACTAAACAGGAAACCTGAGGACTCTCCATCTGTGATTCCTGGAAAACCTGGGGATTTAGTGAAAGCTACCAGACTTTTCCAATCCTAGTTACTCAGCCAGGGCAACAACACCTCAAGAGAGTGTGATTCCAAATGACCTCTGCTCCGCTCTACATTTAGTTAGACCGTACGGACCTAATCTATGTTGTCAAAACGTACAGGACAGATCACAAATCACTCCTCAATAGTGACCCCTTGACCCAGACACTTGTTTTCCCCACAGGACCTGCGTGGGGGTTGTAATTCCCTACAGACCAAGGACAGTACGGACAGACGGCCAGTCACCAAAATAACAGATTAGTGAAGCTAGAGAGCCAAGGAAGTGCTGGGTTCAGGGAAACTAACAGATGACTTCCTCATTACTACAGGCTCACACAGGAAATACTTCCAGATGACTTCCTCATTACTACAGGCTCACACAGGAAATACTTCCAGATGACTTCCTCATTACTACAGGCTCACACAGGAAGTACTTCCAGATGACTTCCTCATTACTACAGGCTCACACAGGAAATACTTCCAGATCACTTCCTCTTTCCTCCTGACAAAAAGGTTCTCAGAGCAGGAAGACAGACAGGCAGACAGACATGGGAGTGGGAGACAGACAGACAGATATGGGCTGCACGATGCCCCAAATTCAACCCTATTCCCTATATAGTGCACTACTTTAGACCAGAGCCCTATTCCCTATATAGTGCACTACATTAGACCAGAGCCCTATTCCCTATATAGTGCACTACTGTTGACCAGAGCCCTATGTAGGGAATAGTGTGCCATTTGGGACGCATATATAGGAACTCACCAGTTTCTGTTCCTGCAGTCAAACGTGACTACACCATTTTCATCTGGGGTCCACGCGATGCCTGTGGAAATGGTGTATTGGAAATGCCTGGTGTGAACTCACAATATGGTACAATGCTGAATTATCAGTACAGATGACCTGATAGACTCAGCTATAGACTGGAACAGCTGAGTCCCACTATACCTCTAATGACCTGAATGACTCAGCTATAGACTGGAACAGCTGAGTCCCACTATACCTCTAATGACCTGATAGACTCAGCTATAGACTGGAACAGCTGAGTCCCACTATACCCACTATGTGGGTGGGTGGGGGTGTGGGTGGGTGGGTGGGTGGGTGGGTCGGTCGGTCGGTCGGTCGGTCGGTCGGTCGGTCGGTCGGTCGGTCTGTCTGTCTGTCTGTCTGACTGTCTGTCTGCCTGTACAGTATTGTGTGTCTGTCTGTCTGTCTGTCTGTCTCGGGTGTGTGCGTGCGTGTACAGTATTGTGGGTCTGTCTGTCTGTCTCGGGTGTGTGCGTGCCTGTACAGTATTGTGGGTCTGTCTGTCTGTCTGGGGCGTGTGTGTGCGTGCCTGTACAGTATTGTGGGTCTGTCTGTCTGTCTGGGGCGTGTGTGTGCGTGCCTGTACAGTATTGTGGGTCTGTCTGTCTGGGGCGTGTGTGTGCGTGCCTGTACAGTATTGTGGGTCTGTCTGTCTGTCTGGGGCGTGTGTGTGTGTGCCTGCTCAGTATTGTGGGTCTGTCTGTCTGTCTGGGGCGTGTGTGTGTGCCTGTACAGTATTGTGGGTCTGTCTGTCTGTCTGGGGCGTGTGTGTGCGTGCCTGTACAGTATTGTGGGTCTGTCTGTCTGTCTGTCTGGGGCGTGTGTGTGCTGCGTGAGTGTGTTGTTACCTGGGTAGAGTCTGAAGAAGCCAGTGGCACTGCCAAAGTACTGCCAGGTTAGAGTAGGGTCCTTCTGGAAGTTATCCACGAACACATCGTTCAGGGCCTCCGACATGTACACCCCGTTCAGAATACCAGGGTCTGACCAGACCGAGGGAGGGAGGGAGACAGAGGGGAGGGGAGTAGAAGCAGAGGGACATGGAGGAAGTGAGATAGAGTGTGAGAGAGAGAGAGTGAGAGAGAGAGAGAGAGAGAGAGAGAGAGAGAGAGAGAGAGGGAGAGAGAGAGAGAGAGGGGAGGGGAGTAGAAGCAGAGGGACATGGAGGAAGTGAGAGAGAGAGTGTGAGTGCGAGAGAGAGAGAGAGTGAAAGAGAGAGTGTGTGAGAGACAGAGAGTGTGTGAGAGAGGATGTGTGTGTGAGAGAGAGAGAGAGAGAGAGAGAGAGAGAGAGAGAGAGAGAGAGTGAGAGAGAGAGGGAGTGTGAGAGAGGGAGTGTGAGAGAGAGTGAGAGAGCGAGAGAGCGAGAGAGAGAGAGAGTGAGGGAGTGAGTGAGAGAGGCTCAGAGAGTGAGAGCGAGAGAGTGAGTGAGTGAGTGAGGGAGGGAACAGGATAAAGAGTTAGTATCTGATGAACATTCCTCCCTTTAAGGCCTCTGAAGCAGTAATGAGAACAACATCAAATGGTTTTCCTTCTGCGGAGCAAAAAGCCAACATCTAAAGACAGGGAGCTAAACCCTGGCTGGTGTTGAGAGACCATGGCATTGTCCTAATGAACCACCGCTAGCTGACCTTTGTTGTAAACGTTGGTGGGGACCTGTATGTCGCTCTGCAGAGTGTTGACCTGGAGCTTGTTGAAGTGTTCATTCTCTTCCAGAGGAAACTCTCCTCCCAGCTCGATAGCGTTTCCATCTTTATCCACTGAGTTGATCAGCATAGAGTTATAGTAGTCAAACTGATGAGGAGAGACAAATCACAGAGTTACTGTAGTCAGACTGAAGAGGAGAGAGAAATCACAGAGTTACTGTAGTCAAACTGATGAGGAGAGAAATCAGTAAAAGGCACATGATAGCCTGCTTCGAAATTACCAAAAGGCACCTAAAGGACTCTCAGACCATGAGAAACAAAATTCTCTGGTCTGATGAAACCAAGATTAAACTCTTTAGCCTGAATGCCAAGCGTCATGTCTGGAGGAAACCTGGCACCATGCCTACGGTGAAGCTGTTAATACCCTCTGAATGCACTGTATACCTACTCAGTCAAGAGGTCTTAATACCCTCTGAATGCACTGTATACCTACTCAGTCAAGAGGTCTTAATACCCTCTGAATGCACTGTATACCTACTCAGTCAAGAGGTCTTAATACCCTCTGAATGCACTGTATACCTACTGCTGTTTTCACTTTGGAAAAAATTGTGCCCAAATTAAACGGCCTCGTACTCTGTTCTAGATCATACAATATGCATATTATTATTACTATTGGATAGAAAACACTCTAAAGTTTTTAAAGCTGTTTGAATTATATCTGTGAGTAAAACAGAACTCATTTGGCAGCAAACTTCCATATAGGAAGTGAAAATTCTGAAAGTGAGGCTCTGTGTCAGGGCCTGCCTATTCAACTGGCTTATATTTATGGATCTGTATGCACTTCATACGCCTTCCACTAGATGTCAACAGGCAGTAGAAGGTTGAATGGGGTGTCTAGCTTGATGTGAGGCCGAGTAAGAGCTTTTGGAGTGACAGGTCCGCCCTTTTGTCAGTTTTCATCTGCGCGCCGGGGAACCTCACATTGTCTTCTGAAAAGCGTTCGGTATACACTACGAATTGCTCCGGCTCTGATTTTATTGGATACATATGAGAAGAACATCATAAAGTAGGATTTTCAACCGAGTTTGACCAGTTTATTCGACGTTTATTGGGAATTTGGGAATTTTTCGTTCCATGCGCCAAGATTTCTTGGACACGTGAGCTCCGCATGGCTAGCCAAAGTTGCTAATTCTACAGAAGAAATGGACATTCTAAAACCAAACAACGATTTATTCTGGACCTAGGACTCCTTGCACAACATTCTGATGGAAGATCAGCAAAAGTAAGAGAATATTTATGATGTTATTTCGTATTTTTGTGTAATATGTTGGCTCCAACACGGCGGAGAATAGGTGAGCGCTGTCTCACAATAATGCATGCTGAATGTTGTAGTACAGTTATTTTTAAAAATCTAACACAGCGGTTGCATTAAGAACCAGTGTATCTTTCATTTGCCATACAACAAGTATTTTTATGTAAAGTTTATGATGAGTTCTTTGGTTAGATTAGGTGACTGTCCAAAATATCTCCGGACATTTTGGTGAATTGTTGCTACGTATTCACAATATATAACCACGATTTGCAGCTCTAAATATGCACATTTTCAAACAAAACATAAATGTATTGTATAACATGATGTTATAAGACTGTCATCTGATGAAGTTGTCCAAAGGTTAGTGATTAATTTTATCTCTATTGCTGGTTTTTGTGAAAGCTATGTTGGCGGTGAATAAATTGCTTTGTGTGTTTGGCTATTCTGGTAAGCTAATATAATTCTATATTGTGTTTTCGCTGTAAAACACTTTAAAAAATCGGAAATATTGGCTGGATTCACAAGATGTTTATCTTTTATTTGCTGTACACCATGTATTTTTCATAAATGTTTTATGATGAGTATTTATATATTTCACGTTGCTCTCTGTAATTATTCTGGCTGCTTTGGTGCTATTTGTGATGGTGGCTGCAATGTAAAACTACGATTTATACCTCAAATATGCACATTTTCGAACAAAACATAAATGTATTGTATAACATGATGTTATAAGACTGTCATCTGATGAAGTTGTTCAAGGTTAGTGATTAATTTTATCTCTATTTCTGGGTTTTGTGAAAGCTACCTATGCGGTGGAAACATGGTGAAAACATGGCGTTGTGTGTTTGGCTATTGTGGTTAGCTAATATAAATACATATTGTGTTTTCGCTGTAAAACATTTTAAAAATCGGAAATGATGGCTGGATTCACAAGATCTTTATCTTTCATTTGCTGTATTGGACTTGTGATTTCATGAAATTATATTATATGATATCCCTGTCCCGTTAGGCTAGGCTATGCTAGTCAGCTTTTTTGATGAGGATGCTCCCGGATCCGGGATGGGTAGCCCTGAAAGGTTTTAATACCCTCTGAATGCACTGTATACCTACTCAGCCAAGAGGTCTTAATACCCTCTGAATGCACTGTATACCTACTCAGTCTGTGACGATCGGTTACTTTTTAACAACAGCGAAGATAAGCCCTTAAAAATGGTATTTGTAAGGAGGAACACAGTGGTGTGATTACACTGTGACTGACCTCTAAGGTAGCGTTGAATTCGTGGTATAGATCAGCGTCCTCCGCTGCCTCCGCCAGTCTCTTGACAGACTTCATCTTCCTACCCAGCATGCCCTCCATCTCCTCAGCAAACTTCTTCACCAGTTCCTCTCCGTCCACCTCCTCCATCTTCACCGTGGGCTCAACGTCTTTGTATTTCTGGAGAGGAAAGGGTTAAATACCCTTAATAAACATGTTTAAGTAACCAACGGTCCCTGATATCAGGGTCCTGTTAACTACACAGGTGAACTGGCAGATTTGGTTATCTTTCAGGTGTTTTCAAGTCTGTAATTGAATCCACTTCCACAAGGGAGCTGTCATAAGAGACACATGTAACGTATTGTATGACAACAGTCAGAGAAGAGATGGATCTTGGTATTGGATTGGCTAGAGAACATAGAGCTTATCTCTAAATAGAACCTTGACAAACCGCTATCCTGACTCTGTTGTCTTAGCTGGGGACTATTCAACAGCTGTTGGGTGGATTAAAGTAGTCTGTTAATCATCTCCTGTTGTTTTTACCACAGTCAGTCTTTGACAGTGATGTTAACCCTCTGCCCTCATCACCCCTCACATACCAAAACATTAACTTAAACACACACATACACTCAGTGGACAGTTTATTAGGTACACAACCCCCGTTCACGAAAATGGTTGGCTCCTACAAGCAGTGAGTCACGTTGCCGTGGCTTGCTATATAAAGCAGGCAGACAGGCATCAAGGCATTCAGTTACTATTTGATTAAACGTTAGAATGGGCAAAACGAGTGACCTAAGGAACTTTGAGTGTGGTATGATCGTCAGTGCCAGGCGTGCTGGTTCCAGTATCTCAGAAATGGCCGGCCTGATCCAGGATTGAATAGTACCCCAGGCTGTATCACTGGATCAGAGGGCAGGAGGGAATAGAACCCCAGGCTGGATCAGAGGGAATAGAACCCCAGGCTGTATCAGAGGGAATAGAACCCCAGGCTGGATCAGAGGGAATAGAACCCCAGGCTGGATCAGAGGGAATACAACCCCAGGCTGGATCACTGGATCAGAGGGAATAGAACCCCAGGCTGGATCACTGGATCAGAGTGAATAGTACCCCAGGCTGGATCACTGGATCAGAGGGAATAGTACCCCAGGCTGGATCACTGGATCAGAGGGAATAGAACCCCAGGCTGGATCACTGGATCAGAGGGAATAGAACCCCAGGCTGGATCACTGGATCAGAGGGAATAGAACCCCAGGCTGTATCACTGGATCGGAGGGAATAGAACCCCAGGCTGGATCAGAGGGAATAGAACCCCAGGCTGGATCAGAGGGAATAGAACCCCAGGCTGGATCACTGGATCAGAGGGAATAGAACCCCAGGCTGTATCAGAGGGAATAGAACCCCAGGTTGGATCAGAGGGAATAGAACCCCAGGCTGTATCACTGGATCAGAGGGAATAGTACCCCAGGCTGGATCACTGGATCAGAGGGAATAGAACCCCAGGCTGGATCACTGGATCAGAGGGAATAGAACCCCAGGCTGTATCAGAGGGAATAGAACCCCAGGTTGGATCAGAGGGAATAGAACCCCAGGCTGTATCACTGGATCAGAGGGAATAGTACCCCAGGCTGGATCACTGGATCAGAGGGAATAGTACCCCAGGCTGTATCACTGGATCAGAGGGAATAGAACCCCAGGCTGGATCACTGGATCAGAGGGAATAGTACCCCAGGCTGTATCAGAGGGAATAGAACCCCAGGCTGTATGACTGGATCAGAGGGAATAGTACCCCAGGCTGTATCAGAGGGAATAGAACCCCAGGCTGTATCACTGGATCAGAGGGAATAGAACCCCAGGCTGGATCACTGGATCAGAGGGAATAGAACCCCAGGCTGTATCACTGGATCAGAGGGAATAGAACCCCAGGCTGGATCAGAGGGAATAGTGCCTCAGGCTGTATCATTGGATCAGAGGAAATAGAACCCCAGGCTGGATCAGAGGGAATAGAACCCCAGGCTGTATCACTGTATCAGAGGGAATAGAACCCCAGGCTGTATCACTGGATCAGAGGGAACAGAACCCCAGGCTGTATCACTGGATCAGAGGGAATAGAACCCTAGGCTGTATCACTGTATCAGAGGGAATAGAACCCCAGGCTGTATCACTGGATCAGAGGGAATAGAACCCCAGGCTGGAACACTGGATCAGAGGGAATAGAACCCCAGGCTGGATCAGAGGGAATAGAACCCCAGGTTGTATCACTGGATCAGAGGGAATAGAACCTCAGGCTGTATCACTGGATCAGAGGGAATAGAACCTCAGGCTGGATCAGAGGGAATAGAACCCCAGGCAGGATAACAACCTATCCCTCAACATAACCAAGACTAAGGAAATGATTGTGGACTACAGGAAAAAGAGCACCGAGCACGTCCCCATTCTCATCGACGGGGCTGTAGTGGAGCAGGTTGAGAGTTTCAAATTCCTTGGTGTCCACATCAACAACAAACTAGAATGGTCCAAACACACCAAGACAGTCATGAAGAGGGCACGACAAAGCCTATTCCCCCTCGGGAAACTAAAAAGATTTGTCATGGGTCCTGAGATCCTCAAAAGGTTCTACAACTGCAACATCGAGAGCATCCTGACTGGTTGCATCACTGCCTGGTCCGGCAATTGCTCGTCCTCTGACCGCAAGGCACTACAGAGGGTAGTGCATACGGCCCAGTACATCACTGGGGCAAAGCAGCCTGCCATCCAGGACCTCTACACCAGGCGGTGTCAGAGGAAGGCCCTAAAAATTGTCAAAGACCCCAGCCACCCTAGTCATAGACTGTTCTCTCTGCTACCTCACGGCAAGCGGTACCGGAGCGCCAAGTCTAGGTCCAAGAGACTTCTAAACAGCTTCCACCCCCAAGCCCTCGTGTCACTGGGCAGCTCTCGGCTCTGCTTCCCTTTGTAGTCTGTAATAGTTTGCAAGCCCTGCCACATCGGACGAGTGTCGGAGCCAGTGTAGTACGATTCGTATTGACGCTTTGCCTGTTTGATGGTTCGTCGGAAGGCATAGTGGGATTTCTTAGAAGCTTCCGGGTTAGAGTCCCGCTCCTTGAAAGCGGCAGCTCTACCCTTTAGCTCAGTGCGAATGTTGCCTGTAATCCATGGCTTCTGGTTAGGGTATGTACGTACAGTCACTGTGGGAACGACGTCCTTGATGCACTTATTGATAAAGCCAGTGACTGAAGTGGTGTACTCCTTAATGCTATGGGAAGAATAGTATAAAGCTAAGGTAGGCCTTAAGGCTTAAGCAGGTGCGTGTGGATTAAGTAGCGGAAATTGTACCGTATATTGATTGTAGAAGAGTTCCATTCCAAAGTAACCAGGAAGGAAAAACATATAGAAACCTTCCAGACAATGATAAAACGTCCCAGTGTGTCCCATGTTATCTTAACCTGTCTTGTACAAACACCATAAACATAAATACAGCCTCTTTATGGTCAAAAGAGGGCATCATAGAGGCAGTGGCTGAGTGAGCAGCACATATCCCCCCCGGCAACGGAAATGAAAAGCAAATGTTGCTTCCCAAGCAACCAAGCAACAGACCAATCAATAAACACAACCCCAAACAGTAATCAATCAACTAACTATCAAGTGAAGTCATGTGTGAAGATGCAGGCGTCTTTGACATGAATAATGAGTTTAGTATTGATCTGTTTATGATAAAGATTATGATGAAGATGATGATGTTTATGATGAAGATGTTTATGATGAAGATGATGATGTTCATGATGAAGATGTTTATGATGAAGATGATGATGTTTATGATGAAGATGTTCATGATGAAGATGTTTATGATGAAGATGATGATGTTTATGATGAAGATTTAGCATAAAACTCATTACGTGAATGTGAATTTTCACAGTGATCTTTTCCAAAGCTAATGAGAATAACATATACTGTATGTACGATGTGGTGTATGAGAAATCTACTCATTACCAAGCTCAAACAAGCTGCATATTATGGTGTATTATGGTGTATTATTGTGTATTATGGTGTATTATGGTGTCGCGCTCTTGTGGGTTCTAAAAAATTAGCAGCTAAAATCTGGTACAATATGTTTTGTACATGAACCCTGTCAAATAAACAAATGTAAACACACAGACTGTGGCAGGAAAGGTAGAGTGGGGGGAGGGGCCAGGAAAGAGGAAGCCTAAGTCTATTCAACCACCAGAGCCTTTCCCGTCTGTCACTAAAATACTGTTATGATTGTATGTGCTGTTCTCTGACTCTATGGATGGGAATTGTGTTCCTATCAAACTAAGCTGTCAGCCAGGTCGTCCAGGGTTAATCCAGGAGGTTGGTCCTACACGGCACCCTATTCCCTATGCAGTGCACTACTTTTGACCAGAACTCCATGGGTCCCGGTCAAAAGTAGTGCACTTCATAGGGAATAGGGTGCAATTTGGGACACACACCGGACTTTATTCTGTCCCCAGATGACAGATATAGACATAGAAACTGCAGATAGACTCAGCCGCAGGCATGCACACACACACACACACACGCGCACGCACGCACGCACACGCACGAGCACACACACACACACACACACACACACACACACACACACACACACACACACACACACACACACACACACACACACACAGACCTGGAAAGAAGGGGAGGAAGAAAAGGCAAAAAACAAACATCCAATATTTTATAAATGCTGACAGAGCAGCCTACTGTCAACATAACCACAGTGGTTTATAAATGCTGACAGAGCAGCCTACTGTCAACATAACCACAGTGGTTTTATAAACGCTGACAGAGCAGCCTACTGTCAACAACCACAGTGGCTTTATAAACGCTGACAGAGCAGCCTACTGTCAACAACCACAGTGACTTTATAAACGCTGACAGAGAAGCCTACTGTCAACACAACCACAGTGGTTTAATAAACGCTGACAGAGCAGCCTACTGTCATCACAACCACAGTGGTTTTATAAACGCTGACAGAGCAGCCTACTGTCAACAACCACAGTGACTTTATAAACGCTGACAGAGCAGCCTACTGTCAACAACCACAGTGACTTTATAAACGCTGACAGAGCAGCCTACTGTCAACACAACCACAGTGGCTTTATAAACGTTGACAGAGCAGCCTACTGTCAACAACCACAGTGACTTTATAAACGCTGACAGAGCAGCCTACTGTCAACACAACCACAGTGGTTTAATAAACGCTGACAGAGCAGTCTACTGTAAACACAACCACAGTGGCTTTATAAACGCTGACAGAGCAGCCTACTGTCAACAACCACAGTGACTTTATAAACGCTGACAGAGAAGCCTACTGTCAACACAACCACAGTGGTTTAATAAACGCTGACAGAGCAGCCTACTGTCATCACAACCACAGTGGTTTAATAAACGCTGACAGAGCAGCCTACTGTCAACAACCACAGTGACTTTATAAACGCTGACAGAGCAGCCTACTGTCAACAACCACAGTGACTTTATAAACGCTGACAGAGAAGCCTACTGTCAACACAACCACAGTGGCTTTATAAACGTTGACAGAGCAGCCTACTGTCAACAACCACAGTGACTTTATAAACGCTGACAGAGCAGCCTACTGTCAACACAACCACAGTGGTTTAATAAACGCTGACAGAGCAGTCTACTGTCAACACAACCACAGTGGCTTTATAAACGCTGACAGAGAAGCCTACTGTCAACATAACCACAGTGGCTTTATAAACGCTGACAGAGCAGCCTACTGTCAACACAACCACAGTGGCTTTATAAACGCTGACAGAGCAGCCTACTGTCAACACAACCACAGTGGCTTTATAAACACTGACAGAGCAGCCAACTGTCAACACAACCACAGTGACTTTATAAACGCTGACAGAGCAGCCTACTGTCAACAACCACAGTGACTTTATAAACGCTGACAAAGCAGCCTACTGTCAACACAACCACAGTGGTTTAATAAACGCTGACAGAGAGGCCTACTGTCAACAACCACAGTGACTTTATAAACGCTGACAGAGCAGCCTACTGTCAACACAACCACAGTGACTTTATAAACGCTGACAGAGCAGCCTACTGTCAACACAACCACAGTGACTTTATAAACGCTGACAGAGCAGCCAACTGTCAACACAACCACAGTGGCTTAATAAACGCTGACAGAGCAGCCTACTGTCAACACAACCACAGTGACTTTATAAACGCTGACAGAGCAGCCAACTGTCAACACAACCACAGTGACTTTATAAACGCTGACAGAGCAGCCTACTGTCAACACAACCACAGTGACTTTATAAACGCTGACAGAGCAGCCTACTGTCAACACAACCACAGTGACTTTATAAACGCTGACAGAGCAGCCTACTGTCAACACAACCACAGTGACTTTATAAACGCTGACAGAGCAGCCTACTGTCAACAACCACAGTGACTTTATAAACGCTGACAGAGCAGCCTACTGTTAACAACCACACTGACTTTATAAACGCTGACAGAGCAGCCTACTGTCAACACAACCACAGTGGCTTTATAAACGCTGACAGAGCAGCCAACTGTCAACATAACCACAGTGACTTTATAAACGCTGACAGAGAAGCCTACTGTCAACACAACCACAGTGACTTTATAAACGCTGACAGAGCAGCCTACTGTCAACAACCACAGTGACTTTATAAACGCTGACAGAGCAGCCTACTGTTAACAACCACAGTGACTTTATAAACGCTGACAGAGCAGCCTACTGTCAACACAACCACAGTGGCTTTATAAACGCTGACAGAGAAGCCTACTGTCAACACAACCACAGTGGTTTAATAAACGCTGACAGAGCAGCCTACTGTCAACAACCACAGGGGCTTTATAAACGCTGACAGGGCAGCCTACTGTCAACAACCACAGTGGTTTTATAAACGCTGACAGAGCAGCCTACTGTCAACACAACCACAGTGGCTTTATAAACGTTGACAGAGCAGCCTACTGTCAACAACCACAGTGACTTTATAAACGCTGACAGAGCAGCCTACTGTCAACACAACCACAGTGACTTTATAAACATTTTACATTTACATTTTAGTCATTTAGCAGACGCTCTTATCCAGAGCGACTTACAGTAGAGTGCATACATTTTATTATTTTTTTTTGTTTTTTTTAACATTTTTTTTCATTACATTTTACATACTGAGACAAGGATATCCCTACCGGCCAAACCCTCCCTAACCCGGACGACGCTATGCCAATTGTGCGTCGCCCCACGGACCTCCCGGTTGCGGCCGGCTGCGACAGAGCCTGGGCGCGAACCCAGCCCAGCCTGGGCGCGAACCCAGAGACTCTGGTGGCGCAGCTAGCACTGCGATGCAGTGCCCTAGACCACTGCGCCACCCGGGAGGCCCGCTGACAGAGCAGCCTACTGTCAACAACCACAGTGGCTTTATAAACGCTGACAGAGCAGCCTACTGTCAACAACCACAGTGACTTTATAAACGCTGACAGAGCAGCCTACTGTTAACAACCACAGTGACTTTATAAACGCTGACAGAGCAGCCTACTGTCAACACAACCACAGTGGCTTTATAAACGCTGACAGAGCAGCCAACTGTCAACATAACCACAGTGACTTTATAAACGCTGACAGAGAAGCCTACTGTCAACACAACCACAGTGACTTTATAAACGCTGACAGAGCAGCCTACTGTTAACAACCACAGTGACTTTATAAACGCTGACAGAGCAGCCTACTGTCAACACAACCACAGTGGCTTTATAAACGCTGACAGAGAAGCCTACTGTCAACACAACCACAGTGGTTTAATAAACGCTGACAGAGCAGCCTACTGTCAACAACCACAGGGGCTTTATAAACGCTGACAGGGCAGTCTACTGTCAACATAACCACAGTGGTTTTATAAACGCTGACAGAGCAGCCTACTGTCAACATAACCACAGTGGCTTTATAAACGCTGACAGAGCAGCCTACTGTCAACAACCACAGTGGCTTTATAAACGCTGACAGAGCAGCTTACTGTCAACACAACCACAGTGGTTTATAAACGCTGACAGAGCAGCCTACTGTCAACAACCACAGTGGCTTTATAAACGCTGACAGAGCAGCCTACTGTCAACACAACCACAGTGACTTTATAAACGCTGACAGAGAAGCCTACTGTCAACACAACCACAGTGACTTTATAAACGCTGACAGAGCAGCCTACTGTCAACAAAACCACAGTGGTTTAATAAACGCTGACAGAGCAGCCTACTGTCATCACAACCACAGTGGTTTAATAAACGCTGACGGAGCAGCCTACTGTCATCACAACCACAGTGGTTTAATAAACGCTGACGGAGCAGCCTACTGTCATCACAACCACAGTGGTTTAATAAACGCTGACAGAGAAGCCTACTGTCAACACAACCACAGTGGTTTAATAAACGCTGACAGAGCAGCCTACTGTCAACAACCACAGTGACTTTATAAACACTGACAGAGCAGCCTACTGTCATCACAACCACAGTGGTTTAATAAACGCTGACAGAGCAGCCTACTGTCAACACAACCACAGTGACTTTATAAACGCTGACAGAGAAGCCTACTGTCAACATAACCACAGTGGTTTAATAAACGCTGACAGAGAAGCCTACTGTCAACATAACCACAGTGGCTTAATAAACGCTGACAGAGCAGCCTACTGTCAACACAACCACTGTGGCTTATAAACGCTGACAGAGCAGCCTACTGTCCACATAACCACAGTGACTTTATAAACGCTGACAGAGCAGTCTACTGTCAACATAACCACAGTGACTTTATAAACGCTGACAGAGCAGCCTACTGTCAACACAACCACAGTGGTTTAATAAGACACATTGTATTCCCCAGTATAATGTTAATAAGACACATTATATTCCCCAGTATAATGTTAATAAGACACATTATATTCCCCAGTATAATGTTAAGACACATTATATTCCCCAGTATAATGTTAATAAGACACATTATATTCCCCAGTATAATGTTAATAAGACACATTATATTCCCCAGTATAATGTTAATAAGACACATTATATTCCCCAGTATAATGTTAATAAGACACATTATATTCCCCAGTATAATGTTAATAAGACACATTATATTCCCCAGTATAATGTTAATAAGACACATTGTATTCCCCAGTATAATGTTAATAAGACACATTATATTCCCCAGTATAATGTTAATAAGACACATTATATTCCCCAGTATAATGTTAATAAGACACATTATATTCCCCAGTATAATGTTAATAAGACACATTATATTCCCCAGTATAATGTTAATAAGACACATTATATTCCCCAGTATAATGTTAATAAGACACATTTATATTCCCCAGTATAATGTTAATAAGACACATTATATTCCCCAGTATAATGTTAATAAGACACATTATATTCCCCAGTATAATGTTAATAAGACACATTATATTCCCCAGTATAATGTTAATAAGACACATTATATTCCCCAGTATAATGTTAATAAGACACATTATATTCCCCAGTATAATGTTAATAAGACACATTATATTCCCCAGTATAATGTTAATAAGACACATTATATTCCCCAGGATAATGTTAATAAGACACATTATATTCCCCAGTATAATGTTAATAAGACACATTATATTCCCCAGTATAATGTTAATAAGACACATTATATTCCCCAGTATAATGTTAATAAGACACATTATATTCCCCAGTATAATATTTTGTTCCATCCAGTCAGATCATTGTCTACAACATGAGCTCAGAGACTAGGGAGGGGGACTGCACAGATATGAGTGTGTGATATGGTGTGTGTGTGTGATACATTGTGTGTGTGTGATACGGTGTGTGTGTGTGTGATACGTTGTGTGTGTGTGATATGTTGTGTGTGTGATACGTTGTGTGTGATTGATACGTTGTGTATGTGTGTTAGGCCAGACAGATGTTGTCAGGTCCTGCTGGGTAGTCTTCAGGGTCGCTAGGGAACAGAGAGCATGTGCTATTTACTGAGAAGTGCTGGGACTCACACCTAGGATGGTAATTACACACACACACACACACACACACACACACACACACACACACACACACACACACACACACACACACACACACACACACACACACACACACACAATCAGCACCTGCAAGGGCTGTCCTCTCCTCACGACTCACACCGTGAACAGGAAACAGAGCAGAACTTATATAAAGGAAATCAGACATAGGAAAGACAAGCACCAACCAATATATCACTGCACTACTGGGCAACATGGCTGAAATAAGAGATATCAACAGAAAGACTGACAGAAACACACTCATATGACAATGAGGCTAATCCAATCTATCTATATGTTTTATCAACTGATTAGAAAGTCGTGGTACGGTGTACCTTTTAGGACACCCTCAGCCTCAAGCCTCACACCTCTGAGGGTGAGAACTTCCTAAAAGGTACACCGTACTATAGTTCTATGTTCTGTTTCTGGTTCCTATTAAATAGCCTACGGTATGTGAGAGGGTCGTTTTACAGTAGTGTGTCTTTCCAGTGGCCGGCATTTCAGTTATGTAGTCTGCACTGTACAGTAAGGCTGCTTCCGATTGGTAGACGGAGGAAGGGTTCCTTAACCCCTCCCCTCACAGCCTAAAGCCATTGTGATGTCATATGATCCAGATTAACCCTGTAAATCCACATTCTGAAATCATCTCTCCATCGATCTCTGTCCTTCTTCCCTCCTTCCTCTCTATCCTCTATCCTTCTTCCACTCTTTCCTCCTTCCTCTCTTTCCTCCTTCCTCTCTTTCCTCCTTCCTCTCTTTCCTCTATCCTTCCTCTCTTTCCTCCTTCCTCCTTCCTCTATCCTCCTTCCTCTCTTTCCTCTATCCTCCTTCCTCTCTTTCCTCCTTCCTCTCTTTCCTCCTTCCTCTCTTTCCTCCTTCCTCTCTTTCCTCTTTCCTCCTTCCTCTCTTTCTTCCTTCCTCTCTTTCCTCTTTCCTCCTTCCTCTATCCTTCCTTTCTTTCCTCTATCCTCCTTCCTCTCTTTCCTCCTTCCTCTCTTTCTTCCTTCCTCTCTTTCCTCTATCCTCCTTCCTCTCTTTCCTCCTTCCTCTCTTCCTCTCTTTCCTCCTTCCTCTCTTTCCTCCTTCCTCTCTTTCCTCCTTCCTCTCTTTCCTCTATCCTTCCTCTCTTTCCTCCTTCCTCCTTCCTCTATCCTCCTTCCTCTCTTTCCTCTATCCTCCTTCCTCTCTTTCCTCCTTCCTCTCTTTCCTCCTTCCTCTCTTTCCTCCTTCCTCTATCCTTCTTCCCTTTCCTCCTTCCCCTCTTTCCTCTTTCCTCCTTCCTCTATCCTTCTTCCTCTCTTTCCTCCTTCCTCTCTTTCCTCTCTATCCTATTTCCTCCTTCCTCTCCCCTCCCTTTCCTCTATCCTTCTTCCTCTCTTTCCTCCTTCCTCTCTTTCCTCCTTCCTCTCTTCCTCTCTTTCTTCCTCTCTTTCTTCCTTCCTCTCTTTCCTCTTTCCTCCTCTCTCTCTTTCTTCTTATCCAACAGCATGAAAGTACAGTACTCTATTCTCTCTATGTCACACAAACATATAAATGAATATCTTCTGCGTTGATCATCTCATCAACGTGACCTCCCAAACCCCCTACAGTATTTCCTCCACAACAAACACAGTCTTCATTTAATGTCCACAAACAGCAGTGATCATACAAATCGTTATCTTGCCGCCCTTCTCTCTTTGATTGCAGGGCTGAGCTCACCCTGCAGGGAAGCCCCTCAACACACACACACACACACACACACACACACACACACACACACACACACACACACACACACACACACACACACACACACACACACACACACACTGTTCCTCCTCAATCATCCATCTCTAAATCAGAGGTGGTTTCTGTGGGTTACCTTTTGGAGTAGCAGAGCACCAGAGTATTTTGTTGAAAGAGCAATGATTTGTTTTCCGTAGGAGACGGCCCATTGCTGAACCCTGAAAAACAGAAAGGAAATACAGGACATTACTGTAAGCTTTGTAAAAAACCAAATACAATTCAAGTACAATTGGCCCAATAGAAAAGCTCAGTTTACTGTCAATTTATTCTAGTAGTCCATGGCAACAGCACCTGCCTGGTTCTTCAGAATTCATTTATTCAAAACACAACTAGTCTCCTCTCTAGGTTCCTCTCTAGGTTCCTCTCTAGTCTCCTCTCTAGGTTCCTCTCTAGGTTCCTCTCTAGGTTCCTCTCTAGTCTCCTCTCTAGGTTCCTCTCTAGGTTCCTCTTAGTCACCCCCCCCCCCCCCCCCCCCCCCCCCCCCCCCCCCAGATGGGGGTTAGAGAGGTGAGCTGGGGAACAGATGGGGGTTAGAGAGGTGAGCTGGGGAAGAGATGGGGGTTAGAGAGGTGAGCTGGGGGAACAGATGGGGGTTAGAGAGGTGAGCTGGGGAACAGATGGGGGTTAGAGAGGTGAGCTGGGGAACAGATGGGGGTTAGAGAGGTGAGCTGGGGAACAGATGGGGGTTAGAGAGGTGAGCTGGGGGAACAGATGGGGGTTAGAGAGGTGAGCTGGGGGAACAGATGGGGGTTAGAGAGGTGAGCTGGGGAACAGATGGGGGTTAGAGAGGTGAGCTGGGGGAACAGATGGGGGTTAGAGAGGTGAGCTGGGGAACAGATGGGGGTTAGAGAGGTGAGCTGGGGAACAGATGGGGGTTAGAGAGGTGAGCTGGGGAACATATGGGGGTTAGAGAGGTGAGCTGGGGGAACAGATGGCTCAACAGCCAGAGGAGCAGAGGAAGCAGCTAGCATACAAGAGGTTATTATGATAGCCTACAATACAGTGGGCTACAGTGTCACTATCTATATCTTTGGTAAGAGCATCAAGGAAGCCCCACTGGAGGGTTATTATGCTACATGCTAACACCGGAGCGCTACTATGCTGCATGCTATAGAGCTAATATGCTATGCTAATTCTGGAGAGTTAATATGGTACATGCTAACAATGAAAAGCTACTATGCTACATGCTAAAAGTCTATGATGCTAACGCTATAGAGCTAATATACTAAATGCTTACACTGGGAAGCTAAGCGTATATGCACTGTCATTCAGCCCTTGCTTTCAACCCATACAGGCCTCCGAGAACCCAATCCTTCCTGACCGCCTGGACAGTGGAGGACGTATACATGGACATTCACAGCTGCTGCTCAAGCACTTAGTGCAGACACTGAGCCTCGTTTCAAGTCCTGGACAAACAGTTAGCTTAGCTAGTAGCTACACATTGTAAATGAAATGAGTGAAGGGTGAGTCTGTAACCCTACAGCCGTGGTATTTTAGGGATGATGATATTGATGACAGGTTGAAGAGACTATGGTGCCAAAGAGTCTTTTTACAAAATGTTGATGACAGAGTTGGGGTGCATGTTGTTTGTTCTATTGTTGTTATGGAGACTCAGGGTGTCACAAACACCCCCTCATTCTCTGGGCATCTATTTTTTTGTATTTATTTTACCTTTATTTAACTAGGCAAGTCAGTAAGAACAATTTCATATTTACAATGACGACCTACCGGGGAACAGTGGGTTAACTGCCTTGTTCAGGGGTAGAACGACAGATTTGACCTTGTCAGCTCAGGGATTCGATCTAGCAACCTTTTGGTTACTGGCCCAACGCTCTAGGCTACCTGCCGCCCCTCTAACCACTAGGCTACCTGCCGCCCCTCTAACCACTAGGCTACCTGCCGCCCCTCTAACCACTAGGCTACCTGTCGCCCCTCTAACCACTAGGCTACCTGCCGCCCCTCTAACCACTAGGCTGCCAGCCGCCCCTCTAACCACTAGGCTAACCACCCCTCTAACCACTAGGCTACCTGCCGCCACTCTAACCACTAGGCTACCTGCCGCCCCTCTAACCACTAGGCTACCTGCCGCCCCAAGGTGCACTGCTGTTCGGCCCGTGTGATGCTTTCGCCGTTCTAACTATGGTGCTGTGACCTATCCTCCCTAATAAGGGAGACAGCCTTTTTTACAATCTTCATAGTAAGGTCAAAGGTCATTACATAGAGATGTAGTGAGCAACTACTGGCAGCAGTCATTGTCTTTATGTAAAGGGTGATGCAATGCACCGCTGCTCTGTCTATGTCCCGCTGGGACTGTTCTGCCTGTGACATACAGTATCCTTTGTAAGGTTAAGAGGGAAGGGCAGGATAAGCAATGTTAGAGGCTTATGGGTTAGTATAGGATCCAACTGGTCTGTTAAATCCACCCCAGGATCCAGGATGTCAGGATTTGGCCTGGTCAACCAATATTGTCACGAGACGGACTGGCACAGAGAAAGAACAGGAACGTCACACTGGGGACAGACGTCATTTCAACATCGAGTTCTGACGTGAATTCAACACGAAATCAACATGTTCCCATGTCATTGGATTTAGGTTAAAAGTTGGATGAAAAAAATACGAATTTCCCTTACGTTGATGACTTTTTGCTAATCGAATCAGTTTTCCCACTTTGATTCAACGTCATCATACAATTAATTGTTTTGCGATTAAATGGAGAGAAAAAAATATTCAACCAACTCCAACTTTTCCCCAACCGTTTACGTAACACAGGAAACTGGGATTTGTCCACACAGCTATAGATATACAGTACTATTCTACTGACAGTGAATAGGGGACAGTGATGGGTACAGTAACATGAGCTATAGGTATCCAGTACTATTCTACTGACAGTGTATAGGGGACAGTGATGGGTACAGTAACATGAGCTATAGGTTTACAGTACTATTCTACTGACAGTGTATAGGGGACAGTGATGGGTACAGTACCATGAGCTATATGTATACAGTACTATTCTACTGACAGTGTATAGGGGACAGTGATGGGTACAGTACCATGAGCTATAGGTTTACAGTACTACTCTACTGACAGTGTATAGGGGACAGTGATGGGTACAGTACCATGAGCTATAGGTATACAGTACTATTCTACTGACAGTGTATAGGGGACAGTGATGGGTACAGTACCATGAGCTATAGGTATACAGTACTATTCTACTGACAGTGTATAGGGGACAGTGATGGGTACAGTACCATGAGCTATAGGTTTACAGTACTACTCTACTGACAGTGCAAGAGGGCTGTGAGGTCCACGTGTTTTGGGTGAGGCCATGATTAGGGTACTCACGTTTCGGGCGGAGGTCCACGTGTTTTGGGTGAGGCCATGATTAGGGTACTCACGTTTCGGGCGGTATCTTCATCTGTGCGTTGGCCGTCAAGCAGAGCCAGCTGGCCCAGATAATCCACAGGGTGATGATCCGTGTCATCCAGGCACGCCTCTCCCGCCCCCGCATCCCGGCACCGACGCCAACGTTCCAACCGCCGGCGTTCCGACAAGGCATCACTACGGTCGCTGACGACCCCTCTGACAGCATCTGCAGGGGTCGACCCACTGGGTTTTATCAGATATACTGTATTCAAACAAACAATAACCCAGCAGGAGTCTGTATATTACCTAGAGACTCAGGTAGTCAGGGAGAAGGAGGACAGGTGTTGTCCAAGGACAGCAGCAGGAGTCTGTATATTCCCTAGAGACTCAGGAAGTCAGGGAGAAGGAGGACCTGACAGTGTTGTCCAAGGAGAGCAGGAGTCTGTATATTACCTAGAGACTCAGGTAGTCAGGGAGAAGGAGGACCTGACAGTGTTGTCCAAGGAGAGCAGCAGGAGTCTGTATATTACCTAGAGACTCAGGCAGTCAGGGAGAAGGAGGACCTGACAGTGTTGTCCAAGGACAGCAGCAGGAGTCTGTATATTACCTAGAGACTCGGGAAGTCAGGGAGAAGGAGGACCTGACGGTGTTGTCCAAGGACAGCAGCAGGAGTCTGTATATTCCCTAGAGACTCAGGAAGTCAGGGAGAAGGAGGACCTGACACTGTTGTCCAAGGAGAGCAGCAGGAGTCTGTATATTACCTGGAGACTCAGGTAGTCAGGGAGAAGGAGGACCTGACGGTGTTGTCCAAGGACAGCAGTAGGAGTCTGTATATTCCCTAGAGACTCAGGAAGTCAGGGAGAAGGAGGACCTGACACTGTTGTCCAAGGAGAGCAGCAGGAGTCTGTATATTACCTAGAGACTCAGGAAGTCAGAGAGAAGGAGGACCTGACGGTGTTGTCCAAGGACAGCAGCAGGAGTCTGTATATTCCCTAGAGACTCAGGAAGTCAGGGAGAAGGAGGACCTGACAGTGTTGTCCAAGGAGAGCAGCAGGAGTCTGTATATTCCCTAGAGACTCAGGTAGTCAGGGAGAAGGAGGACCTGACAGTGTTGTCCAAGGACAGCAGCAGGAGTCTGTATATTCCCTAGAGACTCAGGAAGTCAGGGAGAAGTAGGACCTGACAGTGTTGTCCAAGGACAGCAGGAGTCTGTATATTACCTAGAGACTCAGGAAGTCAGGGAGAAGGAGGACCTGACAGTGTTGTCCAAGGACAGCAGCAGGAGTCTGTATATTCCCTAGAGACTCAGGTAGTCAGGGAGAAGGAGGACCTGACAGTGTTGTCCAAGGACAGCAGCAGGAGTCTGTATATTACCTAGAGACTCGGGAAGTCAGGGAGAAGTAGGACCTGACAGTGTTGTCCAAGGACAGCAGCAGGAGTCTGTATATTCCCTAGAGACTCAGGAAGTCAGGGAGAAGGAGGACCTGACAGTGTTGTCCAAGGACAGCAGCAGGAGTCTGTATATTCCCTAGAGACTCATGAAGTCAGGGAGAAGGAGGACCTGACAGTGTTGTCCAAGGAGAGCAGCAGGAGTCTGTATATTACCTGGAGACTCAGGTAGTCAGGGAGAAGGAGGACCTGACGGTGTTGTCCAAGGACAGCAGCAGGAGTCTGTATATTCCCTAGAGACTCAGGAAGTCAGGGAGAAGGAGGACCTGACACTGTTGTCCAAGGAGAGCAGCAGGAGTCTGTATATTCCCTAGAGACTCAGGAAGTCAGAGAGAAGGAGGACCTGACGGTGTTGTCCAAGGACAGAGTTAAAGGAGGATCCCAGTTGTAACAGTTTGATCACGTTAGATTCAGCAGCTCCATACTGCCCCAGTGATCCAGGGTTCTGGAAGGTTCTGTCATACACCAACCTGTACAAGCAACATGACTGCCTCTTTAGAAGAGGGTTAACATGCACACTACCAAGTGTACACTAGAGATAACATGTACACTACCAAGTGTACACTAGAGATAACATGCACACTACCAACTGTACACTAGTGTTAACATCCACACTACCACGTGCACACTACAGATAACATGCACACTACCAAGTGTACACTAGGGATAACATCCACACTACCAAGTGTACACTAGGGCTAACATGCAAACAACCAAGTGCACACTAGGGATAACAGGCACACTATCTCGTTTGCGGTGCTGAGAGTTACTGCCCCAAATCAACATTGTATCCCACATCACTAGACCAGGCTCTTTCTCTCCACCTTCTATTCATCAATCCACACCTCCGTCTGCTTCACTCCTCCATGCTGCTCCCTCCCTCGCTGCTCTACCTCTCCAATAAACACGTCCACAGGGAAAGAAGAGGCTCCCTCCCTCGCTTCTCCACCTCTCCAATAAACACGTCCACAGGGAAAGAAGAGGAGAAACCAGAGGTGTTCAACTGCTTTCTTTCAAATCCAAGAAAAGTTCTGCCACCAAAGATCCTACTCCAGCGAACAAGAGAACATACTTCCTCCTCCAAAAGAATAAACTTCCAAATGTCTCAGCTGAAACTACCTGAAACGCTGTCCCTAACAGCCTAACGTTGTAATCCTTCTCAGTAGGCTCTAAATGGTGTGTTAGAAAAGAGGCCCCTGGGTAGTCCGTGCCGAGGGGCTGAGGGACGAAGGGCGTAGGTTTAGGGCCGTGGCTCAAGGCTCAGAGAGAGAGAGAGGTTAGTAGGAGACAGGACACTGCCGGATGCTACAGCCAGCCCTGACACTGGAAGTTACTGTAGCAGCCAGCCAGCATCTCTTCCCCCCTTCCGCTCCTTCCCCTCGGACAGTTTACAGCATAATCTGCTTGGATTAAACTCTCTTCCTCCTCCCCTCCCCCCATCTACGGGTTTACAGAGGTTGTTGTAGTGGAGAGAGGGAGAGGTGGGGGGGAGAGAGAGAGAGAGAGGGAGAGAGACATAGAGAGAGAGACAGAGAGAGAGAGAGAGGGAGAGCGAGAGAGAGAGAGAGAGAGAGAGAGAGAGAGAGAGAGAGAGAGAGAGAGAGAGGGAGAGATAGACAGACAGACAGACAGACAAACACATTTGTATTGTTT
>NW_024060379.1:0-25093 GCF_016432855.1 Salvelinus namaycush | reverse complement strand
GAAGAAAATAACATGGCTGTATACATATACAGGGAGTATAAAATAACATGGTTATATACAGGGAGAAGAAAATAACTGGCTATATACAGCGAGTAGAAATAACATGGCTATATACAGGGAGTAGAAAATAACATGGCTATATACAGGGAGTAGAAAAAATATGGCTATACAGGGAGTAGAAAATAACATGGTTATATACAGGGAGTAGAAAATAACATGGCTATAGACAGGGAGTAGTAAATAAACATGGCTACATACAGGGAGTAGAAAATAACATGGCTATATACAGGGAGTAGAAAATAACATGGCTATAGACAGGAGTAGAAATAACATGGCTATATACAGGGAGTATAAAATACATGGCTATATACAGGGAGTAGAAAATAACATGGCTATAGACAGGGAGAAGAAAATAACATGGCTATATACATATACAGGGAGTAGAAAATAACATGGCTATATACAGGGAGTACAAAATAACATGGCTATATACAGGGAGTAGAAAAATAACATGGCTATATACAGGGAGTAGAAAATAACATGGTTATATACAGGGAGTAGAAAATAACATGGCTATAGACAGGGAGTAGAAAATAACATGGCTACATACAGGGAGTAGAAAATAACATGGCTATATACAGGGAGTAGAAAATAACATGGCTATATACATATACAGAGAGTAGAAAATAACATGGCTATATACATATACAGGGAGTAGAAAATAACATGGCTATATACATATACAGGGGGTAGAAAATAACATGGCTATATACATATACAGGGAGTAGAAAATAACATGGCTATAGACAGGGAGTAGAAAATAACATGCTACATACATTTACAGGGAGTAGAAAATAACATGGCTATAGACAGGGAGTAGAAAATAACATGGCTACATACAGGGAGTAGAAAATAACATGGCTAGATACAGGGAGTAGAAAATAACATGGCTATATACATATACAGGGAGTAGAAAATAACATGGCTATAGACAGGGAGTAGAAAATAACATGGCTATATGCAGGGAGTAGAAAAATCACATGGCTGTATACATATACAGGGAGTATAAAATAACATGGTTATATACAGGGAGAAGAAAATAACATGGCTATATACAGGGAGTAGAAAATAACATGGCTATATACAGGGAGTAGAAAATAACATGGCTATATACAGGGAGTAGAAAAAAATATGGCTATATACAGGGAGTAAAAAATAACATGGTTATATACAGGGAGTAGCAAATAACATGGCTATATACAGGGAGTAGAAAATAACATGGCTATAGACAGGGAGTAGAAAATAACATGGCTACATACAGGGAGTAGAAAATAACATGGCTATATACAGGGAGTAGAAAATAACATGGCTATAGACAGGGAGTAGAAAATAACATGGCTATATACAGGGAGTAGAAAATAACATGGCTATATACAGGGAGTAGAACATAACATGGCTATAGACAGGGAGAAGAAAATAACATGGCTATATACAGGGAGTAGAAAATAACATGGCTATATACAGGAAGTATAAAATAACATGGCTACATACATATACAGGAAGTATAAAATAACATGGCTATATACAGGGAGTAGAAAATAGCATGGCTATATACAGGGAGTAGAAAATAACATGGCTATATACAGGGAGTAGAAATAACATGGCTATATACAGGGAGCATAAAATAACATGGCTATAGACAGGGAGTAGAAAATAACATGGCTACATACAGGGAGTAGAAAATAACATGGCTATAGACAGGGAGTAGAAAATAACTTGGCTACATACAGGGAGTAGAAAATAACATGGCTATATACAGGGAGTAGAAAATAACGTGGCTATATACAAGGAGTAGAAAATAACATGGCTATATACAGGGAGTAGAAAATAACATGGTTATATACAGGGAGTAGAAAATAACATGGCTATAGACAGGGAGTAGAAAATAACATGGCTACATACAGGGAGTAGAAAATAACATGGCTATATACAGGGAGTAGAAAATAACATGGCTATATACATATACAGAGAGTAGAAAATAACATGGCTATATACAGGGGGTAGAAAATAACATGGCTATATACATATACAGGGAGTAGAAAATAACATGGCTATAGACAGGGAGTAGAAAATAACATGCTACATACATTTACAGGGAGTAGAAAATAACATGGCTATAGACAGGGAGTAGAAAATAACATGGCTAAATACAGGGAGTAGAAATAACATGGCTAGATACAGGGAGTAGAAAATAACATGGCTATATACATATACAGGGAGTAGAAAATAACATGGCTATAGACAGGGAGTAGAAAATAACATGGTTATATACAGGGAGAAGAAAATAACATGGCTGTATACATATACAGGGAGTATAAAATAACATGGTTATATACAGGGAGAAGAAAATAACATGGCTATATACAGGGAGTAGAAAATAACATGGCTATATACAGGGAGTAGAAAATAACATGGCTATATACAGGGAGTAGAAAAAAATATGGCTATATACAGGGAGTAGAAAATAACATGGTTATATACAGGGAGTAGAAAATAACATGGCTATAGACAGGGAGTAGTAAATAACATGGCTACATACAGGGAGTAGATAATAACATGGCTATATACAGGGAGTAGAAAATAACATGGCTATAGACAGGGAGTAGAAAATAACATGGCTATATACAGGGAGTAGAAAATAACATGGCTATATACAGGGAGTAGAAAATAACATGGCTATAGACAGGGAGAAGAAAATAACATGGCTATATACATATACAGGGAGTAGAAAATAACATGGCTATATACAGGGAGTAGAAAATAACATGGCTATATACAAGGAGTAGAAAATAACATGGCTATATACAGGGAGTAGAAAATAACATGGTTATATACAGGGAGTAGAAAATAACATGGCTATAGACAGGGAGTAGAAAATAACATGGCTACATACAGGGAGTAGAAAATAACATGGCTATATACATATACAGAGAGTAGAAAATAACATGGCTATATACAGGGGGTAGAAAATAACATGGCTATATACATATACAGGGAGTAGAAAATAACATGGCTATAGACAGGGAGTAGAAAATAACATGCTACATACATTTACAGGGAGTAGAAAATAACATGGCTATAGACAGGGAGTAGAAAATAACATGGCTAGATACAGGGAGTAGAAAATAACATGGCTATATACATATACAGGGAGTAGAAAATAACATGGCTATAGACAGGGAGTAGAAAATAACATGGCTATATGCAGGGAGTAGAAAATAACATGGCTGTATACATATACAGGGAGTATAAAATAACATGGTTATATACAGGGAGAAGAAAATAACATGGCTATATACAGGGAGTAGAAAATAACATGGCTATATACAGGGAGTAGAAAATAACATGGCTATATACAGGGAGTAGAAAAAAATATGGCTATATACAGGGAGTAGAAAATAACATGGTTATATACAGGGAGTAGAAAATAACATGGCTATATACAGGGAGTAGAAAATAACATGGCTATAGACAGGGAGTAGAAAATAACATGGCTATATACAGGGAGTAGAAAATAACATGGCTATAGACAGGGAGTAGAAAATAACATGGCTATATACAGGGAGTAGAAAATAACATGGCTATATACAGGGAGTAGAAAATAACATGGCTATAGACAGGGAGTAGAAAATAACATGGCTATATACAGGGAGTAGAAAATAACATGGCTATATACAGGGAGTAGAAAATAACATGGCTATAGACAGGGAGAAGAAAATAACATGGCTATATACATATACAGGGAGTAGAAAATAACATGGCTATAGACAGGGAGTAGAAAATAACATGGCTATATACATAGACAGGGAGTAGAAAATAACATGGCTATATACAGGGAGTAGAAAATAACATGGTTATATACAGGGAGTAGAAAATAACATGGCTATAGACAGGGAGTAGAAAATAACATGGGTATATACAGGGAGTAGAAAATAACATGGCTATATACAGGGAGTAGAAAATAACATGGCTATAGACAGGGAGAAGAAAATAACATGGCTATAGACAGGGAGTAGAAAATAACATGGCTATATACAGGGAGTAGAAAATAACATGGCTATATACAGGGAGTAGAAAATAACATGGTTATATACAGGGAGAAGAAAATAACATGGCTATAGACAGGGAGTAGAAAATAACATGGCTATATACAGGGAGTAGAAAATAACATGGCTATATACAGGGAGTAGAAAATAACATGGTTATATACAGGGAGTAGAAAATAACATGGCTATAGACAGGGAGTAGAAAATAACATGGCTACATACAGGGAGTAGAAAATAACATGGCTATATACAGGGAGTAGAAAATAACATGGCTATATACATATACAGAGAGTAGAAAATAACATGGCTATATACAGGGGGTAGAAAATAACATGGCTATATACATATACAGGGAGTAGAAAATAACATGGCTATAGACAGGGAGTAGAAAATAACATGCTACATACATTTACAGGGAGTAGAAAATAACATGGCTATAGACAGGGAGTAGAAAATAACATGGCTAAATACAGGGAGTAGATATAACATGGCTAGATACAGGGAGTAGAAAATAACATGGCTATATACATATACAGGGAGTAGAAAATAACATGGCTATAGACAGGGAGTAGAAAATAACATGGTTATATACAGGGAGAAGAAAATAACATGGCTGTATACATATACAGGGAGTATAAAATAACATGGTTATATACAGGGAGAATAAAATAACATGGCTATATACAGGGAGTAGAAAATAACATGGCTATATACAGGGAGTAGAAAATAACATGGCTATATACAGGGAGTAGAAAATAACATGGCTATAGACATATACAGGGAGTAGAAAATAACATGGCTATATACATATACAGGGAGTAGAAAATAACATGGCTACATACAGGGAGTAGAAAATAACATGGTTATATACAGGGAGTAGAAAATAACATGGCTATATACAGGGAGTAGAAAATAACATGGTTATATACAGGGAGTAGAAAATAACATGGTTATATACAGGGAGTAGAAAATAACATGGCTATATACAGGGAGTAGAAAATAACATGGCTATATACAGGGAGTAGAAAATAACATGGCTATAGACAGGGAGTAGAAAATAACATGGCTATATACAGGGAGAAGAAAATAACATGGCTATATACATATACAGGGAGTAGAAAATAACATGGCTATAGACAGGGAGTAGAAAATAACATGGCTATATACAGGGAGTAGAAAATAACATGGTTATATACAGGGAGTAGAAAATAACATGGCTATAGACAGGGAGTAGAAAATAACATGGCTATATACAGGGAGTAGAAAATAACATGGCTATAGACAGGGAGTAGAAAATAACATGGCTATAGACAGGGAGTAGAAAATAACATGGCTATAGACAGGGAGTAGAAAATAACATGGCTATATACAGGGAGTAGAAAATAACATGGCTATATACAGGGAGTAGAAAATAACATGGCTATAGACAGGGAGAAGAAAATAACATGGCTATATACATATACAGGGAGTAGAAAATAACATGGCTATATACAGGGAGTAGAAAATAACATGGTTATATACAGGGAGTAGAAAATAACATGGCTATAGACAGGGAGTAGAAAATAACATGGCTATATACAGGGAGTAGAAAATAACATGGCTATAGACAGGGAGTAGAAAATAACATGGCTATAGACAGGGAGTAGAAAATAACATGGCTATAGACAGGGAGTAGAAAATAACATGGCTATATACAGGGAGTAGAAAATAACATGGCTATATACAGGAAGTATAAAATAACATGGCTACATACATATACAGGAAGTATAAAATAACATGGCTATATACATATACAGGGAGTAGAAAATAACATGACTATATACAGGGAGTAGAAAATAACATGGCTATATACAGGGAGTAGAAAATAACATGGTTATATACAGGGAGTAGAAAATAACATGACTATATACAAGGAGTAGAAAATAATATGGCTACATACAGGGAGTAGAAAATAACATGGCTATATACAGGGAGTAGAAAATAACACGGTTATATCCATATATAGGGAGTAGAAAATAACATGGCTATATACCGTTGGAAGAACGACAGGAGGATATGTGGAGAGGAGGAGTAGAGGACAGGAAGAGAGGTGGAAAGAGGTCTGGATCCTGGAGAAAAATGTCTAAATGTCCAACCTCTGATATTGGGAGGTTTAGAAGGATTGCATGGGTCTTTTAGTGTGACATATTTACTTCTCTAATAGCAGTTTGGACAACCGTCTGACAAGTGGAGGAGGCTGAGGTACGTAAACACCTCTCATAGCAGAAGGTAGCAGACCTGGGTTTAAACACTATTCAAAATCTTCGTAGTTACTTTTGGTGTTTTTGCACTTTTGGTACTTTTTCAACAGACAAGCTCAAACAAGCACAAATAAAGTATTTTGATTTGATTTAGCACAGTATTTGAACCCATGTCTGCTACCATGCACCTGGTAGTGGACGGGAGACAAGAACTATCATTTATCATAAGGCATTTCATCAACTTCCCCAGGACATGTGGCGTGTTGTTTCGGAAGAAAAACTAATGGCAAAAAGGCTGAAGCTGGGGTTCTTATGTTGGAATGGAAGCCACCACGACATAACGCTCCTGTTATACAGGTTGTCATGATCTCTGTGTGCATTTCTAGACGTAATGCAGCTTTGGCACTGCCCCCTGGACACAGCCAAGAACTCCGGGGATAGAACACTTCAGAGTGGGGTTAGGGTTAGGGTTAGAGCGAGAGCGAGAGGAGGGGGGAGAGATGGAGTGGTGGGTGGAGGAAAAGAGAGGGAGAAGAAGAGGGAGAGAGATAGAGGGAAACTAGGGAAGATGGCACAGCGGGTCCAAATAGAAAGAACATCCCATCGATATTCAATCAATCACCCATGCTTCCTTTCATCTGTCTTCTTCTCCTCTCTCTCTCCCCCTCCATCTCTCCCCCCTCTTCTCTCTCTCTCTCTCTCTCTCCATCTCTCCCCCCTCCTCTCGCTCTCCCCCCTCCTCTCGCTCTCTCCCACTGCCCCTTCCATCTCTCCATCCTCGTCTCGCTCTCTCCGTCTGCCCCTTCCATCTCCCTCCCCCCGTCTCTCTCTCTTTACTCTGTCTCTACATCCTGCCAATGATTACAGCAGTTTCAGTTTGACCCCGGCTGATGAGCAGCTGCATAGTTCCGTGGTCCTCAGTGGTCTTTCCCTTCTTAAGGAAAACAACTCCACCAATTTGTCATAAGACCAAACAGAAATAGCACGTAGTTCGTCTAGTGCAGCTCTCCCACCGTCTCCCAACCTCCCAACCGGGCCCCGCCAGGAGGCTTTCAGCCAGCCTTAAAAGCCCAGAGTGAGAGCATCGACTTGGAGGGGGGTGGCACTCTCTGTGGATGTGATGCAATAACGCCCCCAGCTGCCCCAGCCGTCCACTGGTTGGCTTAATCTGTTCCCCCAACACTATAAATTGTCACAGAAGCCCTCTGACAGCTCTGAATAGCTCTGAATACCAGTGCCGGGGTCAGAGAGGTCAGATAGCAGTCCTCGGTGTAAGATATACACACTTGGGATCCATTTCCGTGTGTGTGTTTGAACAGTGTGTGTGTGTGTGTGTGTGTGTGTGTGTCCGCTGCGGGCTGAGAGCTGAGGGGGTTGAGGACAGGGGACACTTAAAACCTAGGGACTAATCTCCACATCCCAGAGGATCAGATGGAAGCTGAATATGCACTTGAAAGGAAAGTGATCATGCAGTGTGTGTGTGTGTGTGTGTGTGTGTGTGTGTGTGTGTGTGTGTGTGTGTGTGTGTGTGTGTGTGTGTGTGTGTGTGTGTGTGTGTGTGTGTGTGTGTGTGTGTGTGTGTGTCATCACGACACTGACATGATGGGCTTAAATTACAGTATGTGGGGACACGTACAAATGTAGGATCTTAATTTGATCACTATTTTGTTACTGAGAATTTTAGTCGCATCTGACCAGAGTACCTTCTTCCATATGTAAACTTGTAGTGATTTCGACATTTAAAATACAATTTTAAAGTTTGTAATTTCCACTTTAAAATGATTTACCCTAACGAAATATGGATCAACCCCTACCAAAAAACGTCCATTAATAATTAAAACCTCTGGTTGCTGCAGGATTATTTTCCTGCTGTAGCAAACTGGCTCAAATTAAGATCCCAAATCTGTAGACACACGCAATAGGCATGTAAGGTAATGTATGTAGATAATGAGCGTATTTTGATAGTGTGTGATATGAGTGAGGTTGGGTGGGGGAACACACACACAGGATTAAATGGAACATGAGTTATAGATATGTATGGGGGGAACTGACCAGTTAAATCCCCAGCCTCTATCTCTGGTTCTCTCTGGTTCTCTCTGGTTCTCTCTGGTTCTCTCTCTCTCTCTCTCTCTCTCTCTCTCTCTCTCTCTCTCTCTCTCTCTCTCTCTCTCTCTCTCTCTCTCTCTCTCTCTCTCTCTCTCTCTCTCTCTCTCTCTCTCTCTCTCTCTCTCTCTCTCTCTCTCTCTCTCTCTCTCTCTCTCTCTCTCTCTCTCTCTCTCTCTCTCTCTCTCTCTCTCTCTCTCTCTCTCTCTCTCTCTCTCTCTCTCTCTCATTTCAATTTAAGGGTCTGTATTGACATGGGAAACATATGTTTACATTGCCAAAGCAAGTGAAATAGATAATAAACAAAAATGAAATGAACAATAAAAAATTAACAGTAAACATCCAAAATATTGAAGACATTTAAAATGTTATATTATGTCAATATACAGCATTGTATTGATGTGCAAATAGTACAAAAGGGAAAATAAAAAAACATCAATATTGGTTCGTTATCCTTTTGTTGTAGCAACAGGTCACAAATCTTGCTGCTGTAATTGCACAATGTGGTATTTCACCCAATAGATGTGGGAGTTGATCAAAATTGGATTTGTTTTCGAATTCTTTGTTGGTCTGTATAATCTGAGGGAAATATGTGTCTCTAATATGGTCATACATTTGGCAGAAGGTTAGGAAGTGCAGCTCAGTTTCTACCTCATTTTGTGGGCAGTGTGCACATAGCCTATCTTCTCTTGAGAGCCAGGTCTGCCTACGGCGGCCTCTCTCAATAGCAAGGCTATGCTCACTGAATCTGTACATAGTCAATTCTTTCTTTCATTTTGGGTCAGTCACAGTGGTCAGGTATTCTGCCACTGTGTACTCTCTGTTTAGGGCCAAATAGTATTATAGTTTGCTCTGTTCTTTTGTTAATTCTTTCCAGTGTGTCAAGTAATTATCTTTTTATCCTCATGATTTGGTTGGGTCTAATTGTGCTGCTGTCCTGGGGCTCTGTGGGGTCTGTTTGTGTTTGTGAATAGAGCCCCAGGACCAGCTTGCTTAGGGGACCCTTCTCCAGGTTCATCTGTCACGCGGGACTAGGTTGGCGAAAGAACCAGACGCAGAGAGAGAGAGCCGCTTGGGAAAAATATTCCTTATATTTTTACTTAACAAAAACTGAATAAGCCCGAACATCCAGGGCGCAGAGAGAACACTTGCCAAACACCCAAAATACACACACGTAACAAAAAAACAATCCCGCACAAAACAAGGGCGGGTTAAACTCCTAATTATAGGGAAGCTAATTACGAAACAAAAAACAGGTGCAACTAATAAGACAAAACAAACAGACAAACGAAAAAGGGATCGGTGGCGGCTAGTAGGACGGTGACGACGACCGCCGAGCACCGCCCGAACAGGCAGGGGAGTCAACTTCGGCGGAAGTCGTGACAGTACCCCCCTCCTGACGCGCGGCTCCCGCAGCGCGCCGCCACCGGCCTCGAGGACGACCCGGAGGGCGAGGTGCCGGGCGATCCGGGTGGAGGCGGTGGAAGTCTCTCAGTAGAGTAGGATCTAAAATGTCCCCCACCGGAACCCAGCATCTCTCCTCCGGACCGTACCCCTCCCAGTCCACGAGGTACTGTAGGCCCCTCACCCGGCGTCTCGAGTCCAGAATGGCACGTACTGTGTACGCCGGGGACCCCTCGATCTCCAGAGGGGGTGGAGGGACCTCAGGCACCTCACTTTCTTGCAGGGGACCAGCCACCACCGGCCTGAGGAGAGACACATGAAACGAGGGGTTAATACGGTAATACCTAGGGAGTTGTAACCTATAACACACCTCGTTTATTCTCCTCAGGACTTTAAACGGCCCCACACACTGCGGCCCCAGCTTCCGACAGGGCAGGCGGAGAGGCAGGTTTCGGGTCGAGAGCCAGACCCTGTCCCCCGGTGTGAACACGGGGGCCTCACTGCGGTGCTGGTCAGCGCTCCTCTTCTGCCGTTGTCCTGCTAACTTTAGCGATTCCTGGACGGCTTTCCAGGTGTCCTTGGAGCGCTGTACCCATTCCTCTACCGCAGGAGCCTCGGTCTGACTCTGGTGCCATGGGGCCAGGACCGGCTGGTAACCTAACACACACTCAAACGGGGACATGTTCGTTGAGGAGTGGCGGAGGGAGTTCTGAGCGAGCTCAGCCCAAGGAACATACCTCGCCCACTCACCAGGCCGGTCCCGGCAATATGACCGCAGAAACCTGCCCACATCCTGGTTTACGCGCTCCACCTGCCCATTACTCTCGGGGTGAAAACCCGAGGTCAAGCTGACCGAGACCCCCAGTCTTTCCATAAACGCCCTCCAAACTCTGGACGTGAATTGGGGGCCCCGATCAGAAACGATGTCCTCAGGCACCCCATAGTGCCGGAAGACATGGGTAAACAAGGCTTCCGCAGTCTGCAGGGCCGTAGGGAGACCGGGCAACGGGATGAGACAGCAGGACTTAGAAAACCGATCCACAACGACCAAAATCGTAGTGCTTCCCTGGGACGGGGGAAGATCGGTAAGAAAGTCCACCGATAAGTGTGTCCACGGCCGTTGTGGAACGGGGAGGGGCTGTAACTTCCCTCTAGGCAAGTGCCGAGGAGCCTTGCTCTGAGCGCACACCGAGCAGGAGGAGACATAAAATCTCACGTCCTTAGCCAACGTGGGCCACCAGTATCTCCCTCTAAGACTCCGCACTGTCCTCTCGATGCCAGGATGACCCGAGGAGGGGAGAGTATGAGCCCAACGGATTAGCTTATCCCGGACCCCTCCTGGCACGTACTGAACCCCCGCTGGACAGTTAGGAGGGGTCTGCTCTAACCGTGAGGCTCTCTCTATCTCCGCGTCCACCTCCCATACCACCGGTGCCACGAGACATGAAGGTGGAATGATGGGAGTCGGCTCAACGGACCGCTCCTCGGTATCATAGAGACGGGACAGCGCGTCGGCCTTGGTGTTTTGGGAGCCTGGTCGGTACGAGATGGTGAACTGAAACCGGGTGAAAAACATGGCCCATCTAGCCTGACGCGGATTTAGTCTCCTCGCTTCCCGGATGTACTCGAGATTACGATGGTCAGTCCAGATGAGAAAAGGGTGTTTCGCCCCCTCAAGCCAATGTCTCCACACCTTCAGAGCCTTGACTACAGCTAACAACTCCCGGTCCCCCACATCATAGTTTCGCTCCGCCGGACCGAGCTTCCTCGAAAAGAAGGCACAAGGGCGGAGCTTGGGTGGTTCGCCCGAGCGCTGGGACAGCACGGACCCGACCCCCGCCTCGGATGCGTCCACCTCCACTATGAACGCTAAAGAGGGGTCCGGATGCGCCAACACGGGCGCATTGGTAAACAGCTCCTTCAGACGACTGAAAGCTCTGTCCGCCTCTGCTGACCAACGCAAGCGCACCGGTCCTCCCTTCAGCAGTGAGGTAATGGGAGCAGCCACCTGACCAAAACCCCGGATAAACCTCCGGTAGTAATTGGCAAACCCTAAAAACCGCTGCACCTCTTTCACCGTGGTCGGAGTCGGCCAATTACGCACGGCTGTAACGCGGTCATCCTCCATCACCACCCCGTAGGTGGAAATACGATAACCCAGGAAGGAAACGGCCTGTTTGAAGAACTCACATTTCTCCGCCTTGCAATACAGGTCATGCTCCAGCAGTCGCCCAAGTACCTTACGCACCAGAGACACATGCGCCGCGCGGGTGGCAGAGTAGATCAAGATGTCATCAATGTACACTACCACTCCCTGCCCGAGCAGGTCTCGGAGAATCTCATCTACGAAGGATTGAAAGACAGCTGGAGCATTTTTCAACCCATATGGCATGACGCGGTACTCATAATGACCAGATGTAGTACTAAATGCGGTTTTCCACTCATCTCCTCCCCGGATACGCACCAGATTATACGCACTCCTCAGGTCCAATTTTGTGAAGAAGCGTGCCCCGTGAAATGATTCCACCGCCGTAGCGATGAGAGGTAGTGGGTAACTAAACCCCACTGTGATGGAATTTAGACCTCGATAATCAATGCACGGGCGTAAACCGCCATCCTTCTTCTTCACAAAAAAGAAGCTCGAGGAGACAGGTGATGCGGAGGGCCGAATGTATCCCTGTCCCAGTGATTCAGTAACATATGTCTCCATAGCCGCTGTCTCCTCCTGGGACAAAGGATACACGTGACTCCTAGGAAGTGCAGCGTTCTCCAGGAGGTTTATCGCGCAGTCCCCTCGTCGATGGGGTGGTAATTGGGTCGCCTTCTTTTTACTGAAGGCGATAGCCAAATCGGCATATTCAGAGGGAATGCGCACGGTGGAAACCTGGTCTGGACTCTCCACCGTAGTCGCACCAACGGCAACTCCTAGACACCTGCCTGAACACTCCTCTGACCACCCCTTAAGAGCCCCCTGTTGCCAGGAAATCACCGGGTTGTGCTGAGCTAGCCAGGGAATTCCCAATACCACTGGAAACGCAGGTGAGTCGATAAGGAACAGACTAATCTGCTCCTTATGACTACCCTGCGTTACCATGTCCAGTGGTACCGTGGCCTCCCTGACCATTCCTGACCCTAATGGTCGGCTATCTAAGGAGTGCACGGGGAAAGGTAGGTCTAACGACACAAGGGGAATCCCTAGCCTTAATGCGAGCCCCCGATCAATGAAATTCCCAGCTGCGCCTGAATCGACTAGCGCCTTATGCTGTAGAGAGGGAGAAAACCCGGGGAAATAGGTTAACACATACATATGATCAACAGGAAGCTCTGGGTAAGTCTGGTGCTGACTCACCTGGGGTGATCGAGTAGTGTTCCGCCTGCCCTCCCGACTCCCAGAAGAGTTCCTCCAGCACCGGTCGGCCGTGTGCCCTCGCCGACCACAACTGGTGCAGGAGGACACTCCTCCTCCGGTCCCCCTTGACGCTGCCCCCCCTAACTCCATAGGGATAGGAGCAGGAGGGCTGGGAGGTGGAAACGACAGGACCTGTTCCGAACGTCCGCGGGCAGCCAGCAGGTTGTCGAGACGGATGGCCATGTCAATAAGTTCGTCCAGCGTGAGTGTGGTGTCCCGACACGCTAGCTCCCTGCGGACGTCCTCCCTAAGGCTACATCGGAAATGGTCTATTAAGGCCCTGTCGTTCCACCCTGCTCCTGCAGCCAAGGTCCTGAACTCCAGGGCAAAGTCCTGTACGCTCCTCGTCTCCTGACGCAGGTGGAACAGCCGTTCACCCGCCGCACGACCCTCTGGTGGGTGGTCAAACACAGCTCGGAATCGGCGGGTGAACTCAGGGTAATGATCCCTCGCCGAGTCTGGGCCATTCCACACTGCGTTGGCCCATTCAAGAGCTCATCCAGTCAAACAGGAGACGAGGGCGCTCACGCTCTCCTCTCCGGAGGGAGTAGGACGAACGGTCGCCAGGTAAAGCTCCAGCTGGAGAAGAAACCCCTGACACCCGGCCGCCGTTCCATCATACTCCCGTGGGAGCGCCAGCCGAAGAGCCCCGGAGCCGGATGCTGTAACAGGAACAGGAGGTGTTGGAGGAGGGGGTGCTGGAGATGAGGTGGGAAGGCCACTCCTCTCCCATCGATCCATCCTCTCCATCATTTGGTCCATCGCCGACCCAATTCTGTGGAGAACACTGGTGTGATGGAGGACCCTTTCCTCCATCGATGGGAGAGGAGACGCGGCTGCTCCTGCTGGTTCCATTTTGTTTGGTGCGGGATTCTGTCACGCGGGACTAGGTTGGCGAAAGAACCAGACGCAGAGAGAGAGAGCCGCTTGGGAAAAATATTCCTTATATTTTTACTTAACAAAAACTGAATAAGCCCGAACATCCAGGGCGCAGAGAGAACACTTGCCAAACACCCAAAATACACACACGTAACAAAAAAACAATCCCGCACAAAACAAGGGCGGGTTAAACTCCTAATTATAGGGAAGCTAATTACGAAACAAAAAACAGGTGCAACTAATAAGACAAAACAAACAGACAAACGAAAAAGGGATCGGTGGCGGCTAGTAGGACGGTGACGACGACCGCCGAGCACCGCCCGAACAGGCAGGGGAGTCAACTTCGGCGGAAGTCGTGACATCATCTCTCTGAAGGTGATGGCTTTGTTATAGAAGGTTTGGGAATCGCTTCCTTTTAGGTGGTTGTAGAATTGAATGGCTCTTTAAATAATTTTGATAATTAGTGGGTATCGGCCTAATTCTGCTCTGCATGCATTATTTGGTTACAGAGGATATTTTGGCAGTTTTTTGTGTGTTCTAGGGCAACAGTGTCTAGATGGAATTTGTATTTGTTGTTCTGGCAACTGGACCTTTTTTGTAACACCATTATTTTTGTCTTAATGAGATTTACAGTCAGGGCCCAGGTCTGACAGATCTGTGCAGAAGATCTAGGTGCTGCTGTAGGCCCTCCTTGGTTGGGGACAGAAGCACCAGATCATCAGCAAACAGTAGACATTTGACTTCAGATTCTAGTAGGGGGAGGACGGGTGCTGCAGACTGTTCTAGTGCCCTCGCCAATTCGTTGATATATATGTTGAAGAGGCTGGGGCTAAAGCTGCATCCCTGTCTCACCCCACGGCCTTGTGGAAAGAAATGTGTGTTTTTTTTGCCAATTTTAACTGCACACTTGTTGTGTACACGGATTTTAGAATGTCGTATGTTTTTCTCCCAACACCACTTTCCATCAATTTGTATAGCAGACCCTCATGCCAATTTGAGTCAAAAGCTTTTTTGAAATCAACAAAGCATGAGAAGACTTTGCCTTTGCATAATTGATAAACAAACAAACCAAAACAGAGTGAATACGTGGTCTGTTGTACGGTAACTTGGAAAAAAGCCAATTTGACATTTGCTCAGTACATTGTTTTCAATGAGGAAATGTATGAGTCTGCTGTTAATGATAATTCAGAGGATTTTCCCAACGTTGCTGTTGACGCATATCCCACGGTAGTTATTGAGGTCAAATTTGTCTCCACTTTTGTGGATTGGTGTAACAGCCGTCGTATGAAGAAGGTGTGGACCAAAGCACAGCGTGGGAAGTGTTCATGATTATTTATTTTAAAAACTGAACACTGAGACAAAATAACAAAATGTAACAACACGAAACAGTTCTGTCTGGTGAAGACACAAAAACAGAAAACAACTACCCACAAAGCATCGGTGGGGAAAAGCTACCTAAGTATGGTTCTCAATCAGAGACAACGATAGACAGCTGCCTCTGATTGAGAACCACACGCACCCAAAACCAACACCCCTCATCACCCCGAGAACACCACATGGGAATGTTTTTCATCGGCAGGGACTGGGAAACTGGTCAGAATTGAAGGAATGATGGATGGATCTAAATACAGGGAAATTATTGAGGGAAACCTGTTTCAGTCTTCCAGAGATTTGAGTCTGGGACAGAGGTTCACCTTCCAGCAAGACAATGACCCTAAGCATACTGCTAAAGCAACACTCGAGTGGTTTAAGGGGAAACATTTAAATGTCTTGGAATGGCCTAGTCAAAGCCCAGACCTCAATCCAATTGAGAATCTGTGGTATGACTTAAAGATTGCTGTACACCAGCAGAACTCATCCAACTTGAAGGAGCTGGAGCAGTTTGGCCTTGAAGAATGGGCAAAAATCCCAGTGGCAAGATGTGCCAAGCTTATAGAGACATACCCCAAGAGACTTGCGGCTGTAATTGCTGCAAACGGTGGCTCTACAAAGTATTGACTTTGGGGGGTGAATAGTTATGCACGCTCAAGTTTTCAGTTTTTATGTCTTATTTCTTGTTTGTTTCACAAGAAAAACATTTTGCATCTTCAAAGTGGTAGGCATGTTGTGTAAATCAAATGCTAAAAAAATATATATATATTTTAATTCCAGGTTGTAAGGCAACAAAATAGGAAAAATGCCAACGGGGTGAATACTTTCGCAAGCCACTGTATACTGTTTAGGTTTTCTACTACCAAGTTTACAACTTCACTATTACAGTGAACATTTTTTTCCAGGAAGTTGTCTAAAAGGGATTGCATTTGCTGTTTCCTAATAGTTTTTTTGGTAGGTTTCCACCCTACTTTCCTTCCATCTACAGCATTTCTTAATATTATGCAGTTCCTAAGGCTTTGATGCCTCATGATTGAGTTTTGCTCTGTTCAAGTAGACTGTGATTTTGCTGTGATCTGATAGGAGTGTCAGTGGGCTGACTGTGAACGATCTGAGAGACTCTGGGTTGAGGTCAGTGATAAAGTAGTCTACAGGACTACTGCCAAGAGATGAGCTATAGGTGTACCTACCGTAGGAGTCCCCTCGAAGCATACCATAGACTATGTACATACCCAGCATGCGACAGAGCTGCAGGAGTTGTGACCCGTTTTTGTTTGTTATGTTATCGTAGTTGTGCCTCGGTGGGCATATGGGGGAGGGAATGTTGTCACCTCCAGGTAGGTGTTTGGCATTTAGGTCGCCACAGACTAGTATGATTAATTTCCCCCTCCAGGATGGAGAAGCTGTCTTCATTTAAGTCTGGGGATTCCAGTGGGGGGATATAGGTAGCACACAGGAGGACAATTTTCTCTGTTGAGATCATTTCCTTTAGAATTTCTAGCCAAATTTAAACTGTTCCTGTTTTCATTAATTTAATAGAGTGAGTTAGGTCTGCTCTTTATCAAATTAGCATATCCCCTGACTCTCTTCCCTGTTTCACACATGGTAGTCTGGTGGATGGGACTACCAGCTCTCTGTAACCTAGAGGGCCAGCAGTGGGTCCATCTCCTCTATACAATGTTTCTTGTAGGATGAAAATGTCAGTATTTCTGATTTCTTTGAAATCCAGGTTCCTGCTCTTTAGGCCAAAGGCCAAAGGCAGATGACCTCAGGCCTTGGATATTCACTCTCTCTTTCTCACTCACTGTTGAGTAGAAGTGGATATAATGAAAACCTAAAACTATCTCGTAGCACTGAGAAAAGATACTTTGAGTTAATTGATGGAGGCAATAGCTGTACCCTGACATATTGTAATGTAGCTTAGCCACGAGGCTCTGAAATGGCCTACTAACAGAGTGATTGGAGCCAGCTGTGGTGGGCAGAGGCCTGTTCAGACAGCCTGATTGATTACTATCACCTGGAGATACACACAGGAAGGGAAGGAACACATGCACACGCATGCATGCACACAAGCAGTCACGTGCACACACACACAAAGACACACAAACGCAAGCACACAACCACACACACACACATTAACTTATGGCCTGAATAAAAGGGACATGACTTATAAGAACTTGGAGAGAAATAAATAGTGGGGGAGAGAGAAATTAGGAAATTGAGCCAGAGGCAGCCACAAGAAAGCAAGAGTTATGGCAACTCACATTATCGTGTTGAATATCATTTCCATATCTCACTGTTAGGGTCAACCTCTAAAACCTACCATTCTTCATGGTAGAAAGGAGTCAGTTTTCAAACACAGGAGGACGGAAAAGACGGGATTGAGAGATATGAGGAGGAGAGAGGACTGAGAGAGAGGGAGATATGTGAGGAGGAGAGCGAGAGGGAGAGAGATAGAGACAGTGGAGGTTGCTGAAGGGAGGACGGCTCATAATAATGGCTGGAACGGAGCGACTGGAATGGCATCAAACACATGGAAACCTATTGTGTTGTGTTGTGGAAACCATGTGTTTGATGTATTTGATATAATTCCACCTATTCCTCTCCAGCCATTACCACAAGCCCATCCTCCCCAATTAAGGTGCCACCAACATCCTGTGGAGAGAGATAGAGGATATAAAGTTGCCACAGGGTTGGGAGAGGACAACGAAGGACATCTGGGCATCTGGTCAGACCAAGGAGATGAGTAATGTGAGAGAGCGACAGAAGAGAGAGTAAGAGTATGAGAGAGAAAGAGAGGGAGAGACGGAGAGGAGGGAAAGAGTAAGGGCGTCTGTTTGTGATTAATAAAATGGCTGAAATGAAATCCACACTAACCTGTTTGATTTGGTTTCCAGGCAACTCCAGTGGCTATGCTACAGGGGTTATGGGTCCAATCCCTGATGGCCTATTGGATGATCACATAATAATATGGAGAGGTCGCAACCTTTCCATCAGGTGTATGTTCTCTTTTAAAGCTCTTTCTCTCCACAGATCATCCAGTATGTTATGTGATCAAGGCTCTTTCTCTCCACAGATAATCCAGTATGTTATGTGATCGAGGCTCTTTCTCTCCACAGATCATCCAGTATGTTATGTGATCAAGGCTCTTTCTCTCCACAGATAATCCAGTATGTTATGTGATCGAGACTCTTTCTCTCCACAGATCATCCAGTATGTTATGTGATCGAGGCTCTTTCTCTCCACAGATAATCCAGTATGATATGTGATCAAGGCTCTTTTTCTCCACAGATCAGCCGGTATGTGATCGAGTTCCCGCCCCATGAGTCTCATACTGGCTCCAGCTGACCCACAGGGAGAGAGGTTTAGGGGGAGAGAGTAACGGGGGACAGAGGGTTAGGGGGAGAGAGATATGAGGCCCAGAGGGTTAGAGGGAGAGAGATATGGGGAGAGAGGGTTAGGGGTAGAGAGATATGGGGGAGAGAGATATGGGGCCCAGAAGGTTAGAGGGAGAGAGATATGGGGAGAGAGAGGGTTAGGGGTAGAGAGATATGGGGGAGATAGATATGGGGGACAGAGGGTTAGGGGGAGAGAGATATGGGGAGAGAGGGTTAGGGGGAGAGAGAGTGTTAGGGGGAGAGAGATATGGGGGAGAGAGGAAGGTAATGGGGAGAGAGAGGTATAGGGGAGAGAGAGGTGAGAGAGGGGACCGGGGAAAAGAGCTCAGCGCGGGGAGCACGGAACAGCATTAGGGAAGAGAACAAGTGAGGTATGGAGGAGAGGTGAAGGACGTGGAGGAGGTATGGAGAGAGGTGGGGGGAGGAGATGGAGGTATGATGGAGAGGCGGAAGAGGTATGGGGGACCGGGGGAAAGAGCTCAGCGAGGTATGGGGGAGATGGAGGGGAGATGTGGTGGAGATATGGAAAGGAGAGGTGGAGGAGGTATGGAGAGAGGTGGGGGGTGGAGATGGAGGAGGTATGATGGAGAGGCGGAGGAGGTATGGGGGACCGGGGGAAAGAGCTCAGCGAGGTATGGGGGAGATGGAGGGGAGATGTGGTGGAGGTATGGAAGGGAGAGGTGGAGGAGGTATGGGAGGGAGAAAGAGGGGGCCGGGGGAAAGAGCTTAGAGCAGGGAGCACGGACCAGCATTAGGGGAGATGATGAGAGAGGTATGGAGGAGAGAAAGATGGAGGAGAGATGAAAGGAGAGAGGAGACGGGGGAAAGAGCTCAGGAAGCACAAGGCATTTATTAAGAGCTTGATGGAGAACATGAGGAACATGTTGGTGTGAACAGTCAGAGGGGTGAGCGAGAGAAAGAGAGAGAAAATTGAGCACACACATATACTCATACATAAGCAAATTGAGTGTGGTAAAAGAGTGTTTGAGCAAATTGGCCTAGAGAGGGTGTACTCAGAAACATTGATTTTAAACAATACATAAACAAAAGAGAGAAAGAGATGTGTACACGCCAACTTCAGGGTCTCTGCGGACCAAACAACTGATGGAGACAGAGGGAGTCGAAGAGACAGAAAGCCAAAATAGTCCGAAGCCAAAATACACTGGAGGGTAATTCTCAGCACTCTTCACACATCATACATCACTCATCGAGCTCCTTTGTCGCTCCACTCCCTACGTACATTCAAGTCTTACATGAAATCTCTTTATAAACACATTGTTTGATATTCAGTATATAAATTATAAATCACAGGGAACAACTCATCACTTTCCCACAGAATCTAAACAGTTGGGGAATTAACCAACAGTGACATTGTGATTATTAAATGGACAGCAGAGGTCAGTGGGTCTCTGTCCGTTCTGACCGTAGGGGATAGAAAAACCAAAGGGTTTGGTCAGTATCTCTGGCCCAGTACACACTCAGGTTGTACAACTGATGTAGCCTACAGCGCATTTCACATAACCGTTGTGATACAGCTGATGTTTTTGTGATACAACGAAGAGTTTGCCTGCGCAAAAAGTTCTGTAATAATTTTTGTGCAGAAAAACTCTTAGTTGAATCACAACCGTTGTCAAATTTGTTGTACATCAGTTGTACAATCTAAGTTATATTGGCTAGGGGTATCATTCCTCTCGGACTGAGGAGATGAGGGAACCAGAGGGTCAGAGTGACCGTGATGGTTTAGACAGTACCTTAGTGTAGGGGTCAGGGGTCACTATGATTTCATTTCTTTGAAATGCACATTGATCAATATTTCTGTTAATGTGCAAGATGTAGCAAGCCTGAAAACTGTCATCTGTAATCCCTGATGCAGTGTGACGTCTATTACTTGTTTCCCAATCCCAATTCGACCCCTATGAACTTGGGTCGACCCCTAGACCCTATGCCTTATCCTCCCGTTGACCTATGCCCTTGGGTTGACCCCTAGACCCTACAGTATGTCCTATCCCTTCGGTTGACCACTAGACCCTACAGTACGTCCTATCCCTTCGGTTGACCACTAGACCCTACAGTACGTCCTATCCCTTCGGTTGAACCCTAGACCCTACAGTACGTCCTATGCCTTCGGTTGACCCCTAGACCCTACAGTATGTCCTATCCTTTCGGGTTGACCCCTAGACCCTACAGTACGTCGTATCCCTTCGGTTGACCCCTAGACCCTACAGTACGTCCTATCCCTTCGGTTGACCCCTAGACCCTACAGTACGTGCTATCCCTTCGGTTGACCCCCAGACCCTACAGTACGTCCTATCCCTTCGGTTGACCCCTAGACCCTACAGTACGTCCTATCCCTTCGGTTGACCCCCAGACCCTACAGTACGTCCTATCCCTTCGGTTGACCCCTAGACCCTACAGTACGTCCTATGCCCTTTGGTTGACCCCTAGACCCTACAGTACGTCCTATGCCCTTTGGTTGACCCCTAGACCCTACAGTATGTCCTATGCCCTTCGGTTGACCCCTAGACCCTACAGTACGTCCTATGCCCTTCGGTTGACCCCTAGACCCTACAGTACGTGCTATGCCCTTCGGTTGACCCCTAGACCCTACAGTACGTCCTATCCCTTCGGTTGACCCCTAGACCCTACAGTACGTCCTATCCCTTCGGTTGACCCCTAGACCCTACAGTACGTCCTATCCCTTCGGTTGACCCCTAGACCCTACAGTACGTCCTATCCCTTCGGTTGACCCCTAGACCCTACAGTACGTCCAATCCCTTCGGTTGACCCCTAGACCCTACAGTACGTCCTATGCCCTTCGGTTGACCCCTAGTCCCTACAGTACGTCCTATGCCCTTCGGTTGAACCCTAGACCCTACAGTACGTCCTATCCCTTCGGTTGACCCCTAGACCCTACAGTACGTCCTATGCCCTTTGGTTGACCCCTAGTCCCTACAGTACGTCCTATGCCCTTCGGTTGACCCCTAGACCCTACAGTACGTCCTATGCCCTTTGGTTGACCCCTAGTCCCTACAGTACGTCCTATCCCTTCGGTTGACCCCTAGACCCTACAGTACGTCCTATGCCCTTTGGTTGACCCCTAGACCCTACAGTACGTCCTATCCCTTCGGTTGACCCCTAGACCCTACAGTACGTCCTATCCCGTCGGTTGACCCCTAGTCCCTACAGTACGTCCTATCCATTCGGTTGACCCCTAGACCCTACAGTACGTCCTATCCCTTCGGTTGACCCCTAGACCCTACAGTACGTCCTATGCCCTTTGGTTGACCCTTAGTCCCTACAGTACGTCCTATACCCTTTGGTTGACCCCTAGACCCTACAGTACGTCCTATCCTTTCGGTTGACCCCTAGACCCTACAGTACGTCCTATGCCCTTTGGTTGACCCCTAGTCCCTACAGTACGTCCTATGCCCTTTGGTTGACCCCTAGACCCTACAGTACGTCCTATCCCTTTGGTTGACCCCTAGTCCCTACAGTACGTCCTATGCCCTTTGGTTGACCCCTAGTCCCTACAGTACGTCCTATCCCTTCGGTTGACCCCTAGACCCTACAGTACGTCCTATCCCTTCGGTTGACCCCTAGACCCTACAGTACGTCCTATCCCTTCGGTTGACCCCTAGACCCTACAGTACGTCCTATCCCTTCGGTTGACCCCTAGACCCTACAGTACGTCCTATGCCCTTTGGTTGACCCCTAGTCCCTACAGTACGTCCTATGCCCTTCGGTTGACCCCTAGACCCTACAGTACGTCCTATGCCCTTTGGTTGACCCCTAGACCCTACAGTACATCCTATCCCTTCGGTTGACCCCTAGACCCTACAGTACGTCCTATGCCCTTTGGTTGACCCCTAGTCCCTACAGTACGTCCTATGCCCTTCGGTTGACCCCTAGACCCTACATTACGTCCTATGCCCTTTGGTTGACCCCTAGTCGCTACAGTACGTCCTATCCCTTCGGTTGACCCCTAGACCCTACAGTACGTCCTATGCCCTTTGGTTGACCCCTAGACCCTACAGTACGTCCTATCCCTTCGTTTGACCCCTAGTCCCTACAGTACGTCCTATGCCCTTCGGTTGACCCCTAGACCCTACAGTACGTCCTATGCCCTTTGGTTGACCCCTAGTCCCTACAGTACGTCCTATCCCTTCGGTTGACCCCTAGACCCTACAGTACGTCCTATGCCCTTTGGTTGACCCCTAGACCCTACAGTACGTCCTATCCCTTCGGTTGACCCCTAGACCCTACAGTACGTCCTATCCCTTTGGTTGACCCCTAGTCCCTACAGTACGTCCTATCCCTTCGGTTGACCCCTAGACCCTACAGTACGTCCTATCCCTTCGGTTGACCCCTAGACCCTACAGTACGTCCTATGCCCTTTGGTTGACCCCTAGTCCCTACAGTACGTCGTATGCCCTTTGGTTGACCCCTAGACCCTACAGTACGTCCTATCCCTTCGGTTGACCCCTAGACCCTACAGTACGTCCTATGCCCTTTGGTTGACCCTTAGTCCCTACAGTACGTCCTATCCCTTCGGTTGACCCCTAGACCCTACAGTACGTCCTATGCCCTTTGGTTGACCCCTAGTCCCTACAGTACGTCCTATGCCCTTCGGTTGACCCCTAGTCCCTACAGTACGTCCTATCCCTTCGGTTGACCCCTAGACCCTACAGTACGTCCTATCCCTTTGGTTGACCCCTAGTCCCTACAGTACGTCCTATCCCTTCGGTTGACCCCTAGACCCTACAGTACGTCCTATCCCTTCGGTTGACCCCTAGACCCTACAGTACGTCCTATGCCCTTCGGTTGACCCCTAGTCCCTACAGTACGTCCTATGCCCTTTGGTTGACCCCTAGACCCTACAGTACGTCCTATGCCCTTTGGTTGACCCCTAGACCCTACAGTACGTCCTATGCCCTTTGGTTGACCCCTAGTCCCTACATTACGTCCTATGCCCTTTGGTTGACCCCTAGTCCCTACAGTACGTGCTATCCCTTCGGTTGACCCCTAGACCCTACAGTACGTCCTATGCCCTTTGGTTGACCCCTAGTCCCTACAGTACGTGCTATCCCTTCGGTTGACCCCTAGACCCTACAGTACGTCCTATGCCCTTTGGTTGACCCCTAGTCCCTACAGTACGTCCTATGCCCTTTGGTTGACCCCTAGTCCCTACAGTACGTGCTATCTCTTTGGTTGACCCCTAGACCCTACAGTACGTGCTATCCCTTCGGTTGACCCCCAGACCCTACAGTACGTCCTATCCCTTCGGTTGACCCCTAGACCCTACAGTACGTCCTATCCCTTCGGTTGACCCCTAGACCCTATAGTACGTCCTATGCCCTTTGGTTGACCCCTAGACCCTACAGTACGTCCTATCCCTTCGGTTGACCCCTAGACCCTACAGTACGTCCTATCCCTTTGGTTGACCCCTAGACCCTACAGTACGTCCTATCCCTTTGGTTGACCCCTAGACCCTACAGTACGTGCTATGCCCTTTGGTTGACCCCTAGACCCTACAGTACGTCCTATCCCTTCGGTTGACCCCTAGACCCTACAGTACGTCCTATCCCTTCAGTTGACCCCTAGACCCTACAGTACGTGCTATCCCTTCGGTTGACCCCTAGACCCTACAGTACGTCCTATCCCTTTGGTTGACCCCTAGACCCTACAGTACGTCCTATCCCTTTGGTTGACCCCTAGACCCTACAGTACGTGCTATGCCCTTTGGTTGACCCCTAGACCCTACAGTACGTCCTATCCCTTCGGTTGACCCCTAGACCCTACAGTACGTCCTATCCCTTCAGTTGACCCCTAGACCCTACAGTACGTGCTATCCCTTCGGTTGACCCCTAGACCCTACAGTACGTGCTATCCCTTCGGTTGACCCCTAGACCCTACAGTACGTCCTATCCCTTCGGTTGACCCCTAGACCCTACAGTACGTCCTATCCCTTCGGTTGACCCCTAGACCCTACAGTACGTCCTATCCCTTTGGTTGACCCCTAGACCGTACAGTACGTCCTATCCCTTCGGTTGACCCCTAGTCCCTACAGTACATCCTATGCCCTTTGGTTGACCCCTAGACCCTACAGTACGTCCTTTCCCTTCGGTTGACCCCTAGACCCTACAGTACATCCTATCCCTTCGGTTGACCCCTAGTCCCTACAGT
>NW_024060378.1:17500-20000 GCF_016432855.1 Salvelinus namaycush | reverse complement strand
GGCAGGCAAAAGACAGGTCAAAGGCAGGTAGAGGTCCATAATCCAGGGCAGAGTCAATAAGGTACAGAACAGCAGGCAGGGTCAGGGTCAGGGGTCAGGGGCAGGGGGCAGGGGCAGGGGCAGGGGCAGGGGCAGGGGCAGGGGCAGGGGCAGGGGCAGGGTCAGGGCAGGGTCAGGGTCAGGGGCAGGGGCAGGGGCAGGGGCAGGGGCAGGGGCAGGGGCAGGGGCAGGGGCAGGGGCAGGGGCAGGGGCAGGGTCAGGGTCAGGGTCAGGCTCGGGGTCAGGGCAGGGTCAGGGTCGGGGTCAGGGTCAGGGCCAGGGCCAGGGTCAGGGTCAGGGTCAGGCTCGGGGTCAGGGCAGGGTCAGGGCAGGCGGAATGGTCAGAACCTGGTTAACTAGGAAACAGAACTTGAGAAAGCAGGGAGACGGGAAAAAATACGCTGGTAAGACCTGACAAGACAAGATGAACTGGCAACAGAGAACACAGGTATAAATACACAGGGGATAATGGGGAAGATGGGCGACACCTGGAGGGGGGCGGAGACAAACACAAAGACAGGTGAAACAGATCAGGGTGTGACACGATCAGCTCCTTTGTTTTGTTGACGTTGAGTGAGAGGTTATTTTTCTGGCACCACACACGTGCTTGTAAAGCACAGGCCTGGGGCAAAGAGTGTGTCCTCTTCTCGCTCAAACCCTAATCCTCTCCTCTCCTATCTCAAACATCAACCCTCTTTTCTCTCAAACCTCGAACCTCTCCTCTCTCAAACCTCGAACCTCTCCTCTCACAAACCTCAACCCTCTCCTCTCACAAACCACAACCCTCTCCTCTCTCAAACCTCAACCCTCTCCTCTCACAAACCACAACCCTCTCCTCTCTCAAACCTCAACCCTCTCCTCTCTCAAACCTCAACCCTCTCCTCTCACAAACCACAACCCTCTCCTCTCTCAAACCTCAACCCTCTCCTCTCACAAACCTCAACCCTCTCCTCTCTCAAACCTCAACCCTCTCCTCTCTCAAACCTCAACCCTCTCCTCTCTCAAACCTCAACCCTCTCCTCTCTCAAACCTCAACCCTCTCCTCTCTCAAACCTCAACCCTCTCCTCTCTCAAACCTCAACCCTCTCCTCTCTCAAACCTCAACCCTCTCCTCTCTCAAACCTCAACCCTCTCCTCTCACAAACCTCAACCCTCTCCTCTCACAAACCTCAACCCTCTCCTCTCACAAACCTCAACCCTCTCCTCCCACAAACCTCAACCCTCTCCTCTCTCAAACCTTAACCCTCTCCTCTCTCAAACCTCAACCCTCTCCTCTCACAAACCTCAACCCTCTCCTCTCTCAAACCTCAACCCTCTCCTCTCTCAAACCTTAACCCTCTCCTCTCTCAAACCTCAACCCTCTCCTCTCTCAAACCTCAACCCTCTCCTCTCACAAACCTCAACCCTCTCCTCTCTCAAACCTCAACCCTCTCCTCTCTCAAACCTTAACCCTCTCCTCTCTCAAACCTCAACCCTCTCCTCTCTCAAACCTTAACCCTCTCCTCTCTCAAACCTCTCCTCTATCAAACTTCAAATCCTCTCCTCTCTCAACCCTCTTATCTCCTCTCTCAAACCTCAAACATCTCCTTTTCTCTCTTAAACCTCACACCTCTCATCTCCTTTTCTCTCTCAAACCTCGAGCTTCTCCTCTCTCAAACCTCAACTCTCTCCTCTTATCTCTCAAACCTCAACTCTCTCCTCTTATCTCTCAAACCTCCTCTCCTCTCCTCTCCTCTCCTCTCCTCTCCTCTCCTCTTCTCTCCTCTCCTCTCCTCTCCTATCCAGTCATCTCCTCTTCTCTCCTCTCCTCTCATCTCCTATCCAGTCATCTCCTCTCTCCTCTCCTCTCCTCTCCTCTCCTCTCCTCTCCTCTCCTCTCCTCTCCTCTCCTCTCCTCTCCTCTCCTCTCTTCCCTTCTCCTCTCTTCCCCTCTCTTCCCTTCTCCTCTCCTCTCCTCTTCCCTTTCCTCCCCTAGCTTTCTCTCTCCCGACCAGTTTTGAGGTTTTAAAAATGTTTTACAATGCATAGTATGTCCAAATGTATTATGGGTGTAGTATATTATTTAAATGTCTGACAATATATATATGACCTAGTGTATTATAGACGTAGTCTATGATTTAAATATTCATCATCCCATCAGTAGTGTGGGTAACGGGACCATGTTTAATGTGAACCTTCCCTGTAAATGTTCAATGTAGCGACAGCAGTGTCTACTGTATTTATAGATCCACCCCTTCTCTAGCAGAGAGACTATGGTCTCGACCAGTCTCTGTCTCTTTAATTTCTGGCATCTCTCTAAAATACAGTAGAATACAGTAGAATACAGTCTCTACCAGTCTGTCTGTTCTCTCATCTCTCTACAATACAGTAGAATACAGACTATAGTCTATACCAGTCTGTCTGTTCTCTCATCTCTCTACAATACAGTAGAATACAGACTATAGTCTATACCAGTCTGTCT
>NW_024060378.1:0-10000 GCF_016432855.1 Salvelinus namaycush | reverse complement strand
GTGTGGAGGTAGAGACAGCAGAGGTGGTCAGACTGCAGAAGCCAGTTCCCTACATCTGAATGAGTGGGGGGATGGAGGACCTTCCCACCTCTAGATGGCCGGGCGATGGGTAAGTGTGGAGACAGAGACAGCAGAGGTGGTCAGAAGCCAGTTCCCTACATCTGAATGAGTGGGGAGATGGAGGACCTTCACACCTCTAGATGGCTGGGCGGTGGGTGGATGTGGAGGCAGAGACAGCAGAGGTGTAAGACTGCAGTTCCCTACATCTGAATGAGTGGGGGGATGGAGGACTTGAATATATTTTGTTTTGAAGTTGGTTTCCCAGGTCATGTTACTCTCAACCACTATTGAGGATTTTTTTTTTAAATGATCTGTTAGAACTGAAGTTTACTATAAGTTTACTGACTATTTATTTTATTTAAGGCTTTATTTTAGCAGGAAGTGAGCACTGCATCAATACATCAAATACACAACACATCAAAAATATATATATACAGTTTATATATATGTTCACAGAAGTGGTCCAACGAAGCAGATGCTAAGCTACAGGACTGTTTCACCAACACAGACTGGAATATGTTCCGGGATTCATCCGATAACATAAGAGGAGTTTACCACATTAGTCACTGGCTTCATTAATAAAACCCCAAGGCAGTGTCAGAGGAAGGCCCTAAAAATATGTCAAAGACTGTTGTCTGTAGTTATCATTGACTCAGGACTGGTACTCTGTGTATATAACCTAGTTATCATTGACTCAGGACTGGTACTCTGTGTATATAACCTAGTTATCATTACTCAGGACTGGTACCCTGTGTATATAACCTAGTTATCATTACTCAGGACTGGTACCCTGCGTATATAACCTAGTTATCATTACTCAGGACTGGTACCCTGTGTATATAACCTAGTTATCATTACCCAGTACCGGTACTCTGTGTATATAACCTAGTTATCATTACTCAGTACTGGTACTCTGTGTATATAACCTAGTTATCATTGACTCAGGACTGGTACTCTGTGTATATAACCTAGTTATCATTGACTCAGGACTGGTACTCTGTGTATATAACCTAGTTATCATTACTCAGGACTGGTACCCTGCGTATATAACCTAGTTATCATTGACTCAGTACTGGTACCCTGTGTATATAACCTAGTTATCATTACCCAGTACCGGTACTCTGTGTATATAACCTAGTTATCATTACTCAGTACTGGTACTCTGTGTATATAACCTAGTTATCATTGACTCAGGACTGGTACTCTGTGTATATAAACTAGTTATCATTGACTCAGGACTGGTACTCTGTGTATATAACCTAGTTATCATTACTCAGTACTGGTACTCTGTGTATATAACCTAGTTATCATTACCCAGTACCGGTACTCTGTGTATATAACCTAGTTATCATTACTCAGTACTGGTACTCTGTGTATATAACCTAGTTATCATTACCCAGTACCGGTACTCTGTGTATATAACCTAGTTATCATTACTCAGTACTGGTACTCTGTGTATATAACCTAGTTATCATTGACTCAGGACTGGTACTCTGTGTATATAACCTAGTTATCATTACTCAGTACTGGTACTCTGTGTATATAACCTAGTTATCATTACTCAGTACTGGTACTCTGTGTATATAACCTAGTTATCATTACTCAGTACTGGTACTCTGTGTATATAACCTAGTTATCATTACTCAGTACTGGTACTCTGTGTATATAACCTAGTTATCATTACCCAGTACCGGTACTCTGTGTATATAACCTAGTTATCATTACTCAGTACTGGTACTCTGTGTATATAACCTAGTTATCATTGACTCAGGACTGGTACTCTGTGTATATAAACTAGTTATCATTGACTCAGGACTGGTACTCTGTGTATATAACCTAGTTATCATTACTCATTACTCAGTACTGGTACCCTGTGTATATAACCTAGTTATCATTACTCAGTACTGGTACCCTGTGTATATAACCTAGTTATCATTACTCAGTACTGGTACTCTGTGTATATAACATCATTGTGTATTTCTACTTTTGTATTAATTCTCTATTTTCAGCATTCGTCTACACCTGTTAGTCTACACCTGTTGTTTACCAAGCATGTGACAAATAACAATTGATTACCCACACAAACACACACACACACACACAGGGACAGAGAAGGAGCACAGATTGAATTAAGTTGTGTTAGAACAGGGGCACTGAAACTGGCAGATTGAAATATACCAGACATGCTGAGGCTGTAATCTGTGTGTGTTGGATCTGCTGTTGGTAATTCTCTGGCCCATCGTCATTTCATGCCAATTTGGAGTGATTTCTGCTGGGGTTTGAAGGAGGGAGGGAGGGAGGGAGGGAGGGAGGGAGGGAGGGAGGGAGGGAGGAATGAAGGGAGGGAGGAATGAAGGGAGGGAGGAATGAAGGGAGGAAGAGAGGGAAAGAGGGAGGGAGGAATAAAGGGAGGGAGAGAGGGAGAGAGGGAGGGAGGAATGAAGGGAGGGAGAGAGGGAGGGAGGGAGGGAGGGAGGGAGGGAGGGAGGGAGGGAGGGAGGGAGGGAGGGAGGGAGGGAGGGAGGGAGGGAGGGAGGGAGGGAGGGAGGGAGGGAGGGAGGGAGGGAGGGAGGAATTAAGGGAGGGAGGGAGGGAGGGAGGGAGGGAGGGAGGGAGGAATGGAGGGAGGAATGGAGGGAGGGAGGAATGAAGGGAGGGAGGAATGAAGGGAGGAAGAGAGGGAAAGAGGGAGGGAGGAATAAAGGGAGGGAGAGAGGGAGAGAGGGAGGGAGGAATGAAGGGAGGGAGAGAGGGAGGGAGGGAGGGAGGGAGGGAGGGAGGGAGGGAGGGAGGGAGGGAGGGAGGGAGGGAGGGAGGGAGGGAGGGAGGGAGGGAGGGAGGGAGGGAGGGAGGGAGGGAGGGAGGGAGGGAGGGAGGGAGGGAGGGAGGGACTAAGTGTTTGTTTTAGATCAGTATAAATCCTGGAGGATCATCCAGACGTCACACCACTGAACCTCAAGACTGTCTACTGAAACCAAATTAATTTGGAAGATTATCATTTTTTAAAGAGAGAGATTTTTTTACCTTTATCTAACTAGGCAAGTCAGTTAAGAACAAAATCTTATTTTCGTTTACGGCCTACCGGGGAACAGTGGGTTAACTGCCTTGTTCAGGGGCAGAACGACAGATTTTCACCTTGTCAGCGTCAGGGATTCGATCTTGCAACCTCTCGGTTACTGGCCCAACACTAACCGCTAGGTGACCTGCCGCCTCTACGCTCTAACCGCTAGGTGACCTGCTCTAACCACTAGGTGACCTGCCACCTCTACACTCTAACCACTAGGCTACCTGCTGCCTCTACACTCTAACCACTAGGTGACCTGCTCTAACCACTAGGTGACCTGCCACCTCTACGCTCTAACCACTAGGTGACCTGCCACCCCTACACTCTAACCACTAGGCGACCTGCCGCCTCTACACTCTAACCACTAGGTGACCTGCCGCCTCTACACTCTAACCACTAGGTGACCTGCCGCCCCTACACTCTAACCACTAGGATACCTGCCGCCTCTACACTCTAACCACTAGGCTACCTGCCGCCTCTACACTCTAACCACTAGGTGACCTGCCGCCTCTACACTCTAACCACTAGGCGACCTGCCGCCTCTACACTCTAACCACTAGGATACCTGCCGCCTCTACACTCTAACCACTAGGTGACCTGCCGCCTCCACACTCTAACCACTAGGCTACCTGCCGCCCCTACACTCTAACCACTAGGTGACCTGCCTCCCCTACACTCTAACCACTAGACTACCTGCCACCCCTACACTCTAACCACTAGGCTACCTGCCGCCCCTACACTCTAACCACTAGACTACCTGCCGCCCCTACACTCTAACCACTAGGCTACCTGCCGCCCCTACACTCTAACCACTAGGCTACCTGCCACCCCTACACTCTAACCACTAGGTGACCTGCCTCCCCTACACTCTAACCACTAGACTACCTGCCGCCCCTACACTCTAACCACTAGGCTACCTGCCGCCCCTACACTCTAACCACTAGGCTACCTGCCACCCCTACACTCTAACCACTAGTCTACCTGCCTCCTCTACGCTCTAACCACTAGACGACCTGTCACCCCTACACTCTAACCACTAGACTACCTGCCCCCCTACACTCTAACCACTAGGTGACCTGCCGCCTCTACACTCTAACCACTAGGATACCTGCCGCCTCTACATCTAACCACTAGGATACCTGCCGCCTCTACACTCTAACCACTAGGATACCTGCCGCCTCTACACTCTAACCACTAGGTGACCTGCCGCCTCTACATCTAACCACTAGGATACCTGCCGCCTCTACACTCTAACCACTAGGATACCTGCCGCCTCTACACTCTAACCACTAGGATACCTGCCGCCTCTACACTCTAACCACTAGGTGACCTGCCGCCTCTACACTCTAACCACTAGGATACCTGCCGCCTCTACATCTAACCACTAGGATACCTGCCGCCTCTACACTCTAACCACTAGGTGACCTGCCGCCTCTACACTCTAACCACTAGGATACCTGCCGCCTCTACATCTAACCACTAGGATACCTGCCGCCTCTACACTCTAACCACTAGACTACCTGCCCCCCTACACTCTAACCACTAGGTGACCTGCCGCCTCTACACTCTAACCACTAGGATACCTGCCGCCTCTACACTCTAACCACTAGGTGACCTGCCGCCTCTACACTCTAACCACTAGGATACCTGCCGCCTCTACATCTAACCACTAGGATACCTGCCGCCTCTACACTCTAACCACTAGGATACCTGCCGCCTCTACACTCTAACCACTAGGTGACCTGCCGCCTCTACACTCTAACCACTAGGATACCTGCCGCCTCTACATCTAACCACTAGGATACCTGCCGCCTCTACACTCTAACCACTAGGATACCTGCCGCCTCTACACTCTAACCACTAGGTGACCTGCCGCCTCCACACTCTAACCACTAGGATACCTGCCGCCTCTACACTCTAACCACTAGGTGACCTGCCGCCTCCACACTCTAACCACTAGGATACCTGCCACCTCTACACTCTAACCACTAGGCGACCTGCCACCTCTACACTCTAACCACTAGGCGACCTGCCACCTCTACGCTCTAACCACTAGGATACCTGCCACCCCAGGTAGGGGGATAATTGATTTGTAATGACGACTGCTTGCTATTTTCAGAGGGACGTATAGTGTGTAGTTGTGTTGTGTAGTAGTGTGTGTGTGTGTGTTACGTAACTCATAATGTCATACAGGGAGTGGCGCAGCCCAGAGAACACACAGCAGTGTAAAGACAATGGATAATACATCACCACACTGTTACACACACACGCACACACACGCACGCACGCACGCACGCACGCACGCACGCACGCACACACACAATTTTTGATATTTTACATCTGATTGTGTGTGACTGATGACTTCTCAACCAGGTTTGACATTTCAACTGAAGGGTTGTACCATAGATCTGGTTGTTCCTCCACCAGGTTTGACGTTACAACTGAAGAAGTTATACCATAGATCTGGTTGTTCCTCAACCAGGTTTGATGTTACAACTGAAGGGTTGTACCATAGATCTGGTTGTTCCTCAACCAGGTTTGATGTTACAACTGAAGGAGTTGTACCATAGATCTGGTTGTTTCTCAACCAGGTTTGACATTTCAACTGAAGGGGTTGTACCATAGATCTGGTTGTTTCTCAACCAGGTTTGACATTTCAACTGAAGGGTTGTACCATAGATCTGGTTGTTTCTCAACCAGGTTTGACATTTCAACTGAAGGGTTGTACCATAGATCTGGTTGTTTCTCAACCAGGTTTGACATTTCAACTGAAGGGTTGTACCATAGATCTGGTTGTTTCTCAACCAGGTTTGACATTTCAACTGAAGGGTTGTACCATAGATCTGGTTGTTCCTCAACCAGGTTTGATGTTACAACTGAAGGGTTGTACCATAGATCTGGTTGTTCCTCAACCAGGTTTGATGTTACAACTGAAGGAGTTGTACCATAGATCTGGTTGTTTCTCAACCAGGTTTGACATTTCAACTGAAGGGGTTGTACCATAGATCTGGTTGTTTCTCAACCAGGTTTGATGTTTCAACTGAAGGGTTGTACCATAGATCTGGTTGTTTCTCAACCAGGTTTGATGTTTCAACTGAAGGGGTTGTACCATAGATCTGGTTGTTTCTCAACCAGGTTTGACGTTAGGTGTTACACCATACGTCTCTCTGGTCGTTTCTCAATCCAGTGTCAACCAAACATCCTTCTGAAAGCACTATCTGGAAAATCCAGCTTCTGCACCTGATTGAATAAGGCCACAGTCACCTGACCACACACTGTAGCTTCAGCCTGGACCACCTGACTGGGGAGAAAAGTCTACAGTCCACCATGCTGTATCTTCAGACTGGACCACCTGACTGGGGAGAAAAGTCTACAGTCCACTATGCTGTATCTTCAGCTTGGACCACCTGACTGGGGAGAAAAGTCTACAGTCCACCATGCTGTATCTTCAGACTGGACCACCAGACTGGGGAGAAAAGTCTACAGTCCACCATGCTGTATCTTCAGCTTGGACCACCAGACTGGGGAGAAAAGTCTACAGTCCACCATGCTGTATCTTCAGACTGGACCACCTGACTGGGGAGAAAAGTCTACAGTCCACCATGCTGTATCTTCAGACTGGACCACCTGACTGGGGAGAAAAGTCTACAGTCCACCATGCTGTATCTTCAGACTGGACCACCTGACTGGGGAGAAAAGTCTACAGTCCACCATGCTGTATCTTCAGACTGGACCACCTGACTGGGGAGAAAAGTCTACAGTCCACCATGCTGTATCTTCAGACTGGACCACCTGACTGGGGAGAAAAGTCTACAGTCCACCATGCTGTATCTTCAGACTGGACCACCTGACTGGGGAGAAAAGTCTACAGTCCACCATGCTGTATCTTCAGACTGGACCACCTGACTGGGGAGAAAAGTCTACAGTCCACCATGCTGTATCTTCAGACTGGACCACCTGACTGGGGAGAAAAGTCTACAGTCCACCATGCTGTATCTTCAGACTGGACCACCTGACTGGGGAGAAAAGTCTACAGTCCACCATGTTGTATCTTCAGACTGGACCACCTGACTGGGGAGAAAAGTCTACAGTCCACCATGCTGTATCTTCAGACTGGACCACCTGACTGGGGAGAAAAGTCTACAGTCCACTATGCTGTATCTTCAGCTTGGACCACCTGACTGGGGAGAAAAGTCTACAGTCCACTATGCTGTATCTTCAGCTTGGACCACCTGACTGGGGAGAAAAGTCTACAGTCCACTATGCTGTATCTTCAGCTTGGACCACCTGACTGGGGAGAAAAGTCTACAGTCCACCATGCTGTAACTTCAGCTTGGACCACCAGACTGGGGAGAAAAGTCTACAGTCCACCATGCTGTATCTTCAACTTGGACCACCTGACTGGGGAGAAAAGTCTACAGTCCACTATGCTGTATCTTCAGACTGGACCACCTGACTGGGGAGAAAAGTCTACAGTCCACCATGCTGTATCTTCAGCTTGGACCACCTGACTTTGGAGAAAAGTCTACAGTCCACTATGCTGTATGTTCAGCTTGGACCACCTGACTTTGGAGAAAAGTCTACAGTCCACTATGCTGTATCTTCAACTTGGACCACCTGACTGGGGAGAAAAGTCCACAGTCCACCATGCTGTATCTTCAACTTGGACCACCTGACTGGGGAGAAAAGTCTACAGTCCACCATGCTGTATCTTCAACTTGGACCACCTGACTGTGGAGAAAAGTCTACAGTCCACCATGCTGTATCTTCAGACTGGACCACCTGACTGGGGAGAAAAGTCTACAGTCCACCATGCTGTATCTTCAGACTGGACCACCTGACTGGGGAGAAAAGTCTACAGTCCACCATGCTGTATCTTCAGACTGGACCACCTGACTGGGGAGAAAAGTCTACAGTCCACTATGCTGTATCTTCAGCTTGGACCACCTGACTGTGGAGAAAAGTCTACAGTCCACCATGCTGTATCTTCAGACTGGACCACCTGACTGGGGAGAAAAGTCTACAGTCCACCATGCTGTATCTTCAGACTGGACCACCTGACTGGGGAGAAAAGTCTACAGTCCACCATGCTGTATCTTCAGACTGGACCACCTGACTGGGGAGAAAAGTCTACAGTCCACTATGCTGTATCTTCAGCTTGGACCACCTGACTGTGGAGAAAAGTCTACAGTCCACTATGCTGTATGTTCAGCTTGGACCACCTGACTTTGGAGAAAAGTCTACAGTCCACTATGCTGTATGTTCAGCTTGGACCACCTGACTGGGGAGAAAAGTCTACAGTCCACCATGCTGTATCTTCAGCCTGGACCACCTGACTGGGGAGAACATTTGTAATTTGTTTTATTCTGATTGATTGGATGTTCTGGTCCTGAGGCTTCAGTGTGCTAGTAGAACAGGTTAGTGAACTCAGCCCCAGGACCAGCTGGATGAGGGGACTGAGGCTTCAGTGTGTTAGTAGGACAGGTTAGTGAACTCAGCCCCAGGACCAGCTGGATGATGGGACTGAGGCTTCAGTGTGTTAGTAGAACAGGTTAGTGAACTCAGCCCCAGGACCAGCTGGATGAGGGGACTGAGGCTTCAGTGTGTTAGTAGAACAGGTTAGTGAACTCAGCCCCAGGACCAGCTGGATGAGGGGACTGAGGCTTCAGTGTGTTAGTAGAACAGGTTAGTGAACTCAGCCCCAGGACCAGCTGGATGAGGGGACTGAGGCTTCAGTGTGTTACTAGAACAGGTTAGTGAACTCAGCCCCAGGACCAGCTGGATGAGGGGACTGAGGCTTCAGTGTGTTACTAGAACAGGTTAGTGAACTCAGCCCCAGGACCAGCTGGATGAGGGGACTGAGGCTTCAGTATGTTAGTAGAACAGGTTAGTGAACTCAGCCCCAGGACCAGCTGGATGAGGGGACTGAGGCTTCAGTGTGTTAGTAGAACAGGTTTGTGAACTCAGCCCCAGGACCAGCTGGATGATGGGAGTGAGGCTTCAGTGTGTTAGTAGAACAGGTTTGTGAACTCAGCCCCAGGACCAGCTGGATGATGGGACTGAGGCTTCAGTGTGCTAGTAGAACAGGTTAGTGAACTCAGGACCAGCTGGATGAGGGGACTGAGGCTTCAGTGTGTTAGTAGAACAGGTTAGTGAACTCAGCCCCAGGACCAGCTGGATGAGGGGACTCTTTTCTTTTCTCAGCTCTTGGCATTGCAGGGCTTGGTAATGATATGAGAGGGGGTCACTGTATTTTAGATGTTTACAAAACTTAAATTGCAATTTTTTTTAGTTTGTATTATTAGTGGATATTGTCCTAATTCTTCCCTGCATGCATTGTTTGTAGTTTTCCTCTGGACATGTAGAATAATCTTACAGAACTCTGCATGCAGGGTTTCAATTGGGTGTTTGTCCCATTTGGTGAAATCTTGTTTTGCAAGTCTCTCACTCTGCCTCTCCCTCTCCCTCCCCCTCTCTCCCTCTCTCACTCCCTCCCTCCCTCCCTGTTGAATCAATTACTGGAATGTGCAGACCTGCAGTTTTCAGTAAGTGTAGTTTTACACTGTCTCCCTCCATTAGAAGTATATACACCGGTCTGCAGTCCAGAGGTCCGTTTAGAGGGAGAGGAGAGAGACATTGTGTGTGTGTGTGTGTGTGTGTGTGTGTGTGTGTGTGTGTGTGTGTGTGTGTGTGTGTGTGTGTGTGTGTGTGTGTGTGTGTGTGTGTGTGTGTGTGTGACTGCTTGTTTGTAAGTTTATGTGGTTCAATCATGGCCTCCTTCTTGGTCGTGGGCTAAAACTGCTGTCGTTGCTGTTTCCAAATAACAGAGGAAACAGAGGGTGAATAACTTTATAGAAGGAGAGCAGGTCAATTACT
>NW_024060377.1:2500-25109 GCF_016432855.1 Salvelinus namaycush | reverse complement strand
ATGCTACACTGTCTCTTCACTGTGTGGTTCTACCATGCAACGCTGTCTCTTCACTGTGTGGTTCTACCATGCTACACTGTCTCTTCACTGTGTGGTTCTACCATGCTACACTGTCTCTTCACTGTGTGGTTCTACCATGCAACGCTGTCTCTTCACTGTGTGGTTTTACCATGCAACGCTGTCTCTTCACTGTGTGGTTTTACCATGCTACACTGTCTCTTCACTGTGTGGTTTTACCATGCTACACTGTCTCTTCACTGTGGTTTTACCATGCTACACTGTCTCTTCACTGTGATTTTACCATGCTACACTGTCTCTTCACTGTGTGGTTCTACCATGCTACACTGTCTCTTCACTGTGTGGTTTTACCATGCAACGCTGTCTCTTCACTGTGTGGTTTTACCATGCAACGCTGTCTCTTCACTGTGTGGTTTTACCATGCTACACTGTCTCTTTACTGTGTGGTTCTACCATGCTACACTGTCTCTTCACTGTGTGGTTCTACCATGCTACACTGTCTCTTTACTGTGTGGTTCTACCATGCAACGCTGTCTCTTCACTGTGTGGTTTTACCATGCTACACTGTCTCTTCACTGTGGTTTTACCATGTTACACTGTCTCTTCACTATGTGGTTCTACCATGCAACACTGTCTCTTCACTGTGTGGGTTTACCATGCTACACTGTCTCTTCACTGTGTGGTTCTACCATGCTACACTGTCTCTTCACTGTGGTTTTACCATGCTACACTGTCTCTTCACTGTGTGGTTTTACCATGCTACACTGTCTCTTTACTTTGGTTCTACCATGCTACACTGTCTCTTCACTGTGTGGTTCTACCATGCTACACTGTCTCTTCACTGTGTGGTTCTACCATGCTACACTGTCTCTTCACTGTGTGGTTTTACCATGCTACACTGTCTCTTCACTGTGTGGTTCTACCATGCTACACTGTCTCTTCACTGTGTGGTTCTACCATGCTACACTGTCTCTTCACTGTGGTTTTACCATGCTACACTGTCTCTTCACTGTGTGGTTTTACCATGCTACACTGTCTCTTCACTGTGTGGTTTTACCATGCAACGCTGTCTCTTCACTGTGTGGTTTTACCATGCAACGCTGTCTCTTCACTGTGTGGTTTTACCATGCTACACTGTCTCTTTACTGTGTGGTTCTACCATGCTACACTGTCTCTTCACTGTGTGGTTCTACCATGCTACACTGTCTCTTTACTGTGTGGTTTTACCATGCTACACTGTCTCTTTACTGTGTGGTTTTACCATGCAACGCTGTCTCTTTACTGTGTGGTTTTACCATGCTACACTGTCTCTTCACTGTGTGGTTTTACCATGCTACACTGTCTCTTCACTGTGTGGTTCTACCATGCTACACTGTCTCTTCACTGTGTGGTTCTACCGTGCAACGCTGTCTCTTCACTGTGTGGTTCTACCATGCTACACTGTCTTTTCACTGTGTGGTTTTACCATGCTACAATGTCTCTTTACTGTGGTTTTACCATGCTACACTGTCTCTTCACTGTGGTTTTACCATGCTACACTGTCTCTTTACTGTGGTTTTACCATGCTACACTGTCTCTTTACTGTGTGGTTCTACCATGCAACACTGTCTCTTCACTGTGTGGTTCTACCATGCTACACTGTCTCTTCACTGTGTGGTTTTACCATGCTACACTGTCTCTTCACTGTGTGGTTTTACCATGCTACACTGTCTCTTCACTGTGTGGTTCTACCATGCTACACTGTCTCTTCACTGTGTGGTTCTACCATGCAACGCTGTCTCTTCACTGTGTGGTTTTACCATGCTACACTGTCTCTTTACTGTGTGGTTCTACCATGCTACACTGTCTCTTTACTGTGGTTTTACCATGCTACACTGTCTCTTCACTGTGGTTTTACCATGCTACACTGTCTCTTTACTGTGGTTTTACCATGCTACACTGTCTCTTCACTGTGGTTCTACCACGCTACACTGTCTCTTCACTGTGTGGTTTTACCATGCTACACTGTCTCTTTACTGTGGTTTTACCATGCTACACTGTCTCTTCACTGTGGTTCTACCACGCTACACTGTCTCTTCACTGTGTGGTTCTACCATGCTACACAGTCTCTTCACTGTGGTTTTACCATGCTACACTGTCTATTTACTGTGGTTTTACCATGCTACACTGTCTCTTTACTGTGGTTTTACCATGCTACACTGTCTCTTTACTGTGGTTCTACCATGCTACACTGTCTCTTTACTGTGGTTCTACCATGCTACACTGTCTCTTCACTGTGTGGTTCTACCATGCTACACTGTCTCTTTACTGTGGTTTTACCATGCTACACTGTCTCTTTACTGTGGTTCTACCATGCTACACTGTCTCTTCACTGTGTTGTTTTACCATGCTACACTGTCTCTTCACTGTGGTTTTACCATGCTACACTGTCTCTTCACTGTGTGGTTTTACCATGCAACGCTCTCTTCACTGTGTGGTTTTACCATGCTACACTGTCTCTTCACTGTGTGGTTCTACCATGCTACACTGTCTCTTCACTGTGTGGTTTTACCATGCAACGCTGTCTCTTCACTGTGTGGTTTTACCATGCAACGCTGTCTCTTCACTGTGTGGTTTTACCATGCTACACTGTCTCTTTACTGTGTGGTTCTACCATGCTACACTGTCTCTTCACTGTGTGGTTCTACCATGCTACACTGTCTCTTTACTGTGTGGTTTTACCATGCTACACTGTCTCTTTACTGTGTGGTTCTACCATGCAACGCTGTCTCTTCACTGTGTGGTTTTACCATGCTACACTGTCTCTTCACTGTGTGGTTCTACCATGCAACGCTGTCTCTTCACTGTGTGGTTCTACCATGCTACACTGTCTCTTCACTGTGTGGTTTTACCATGCTACACTGTCTCTTTACTGTGGTTTTACCATGCTACACTGTCTCTTTACTGTGGTTTTACCATGTTACACTGTCTCTTCACTATGTGGTTCTACCATGCTACACTGTCTCTTCACTGTGTGGTTTTACCATGCTACACTGTCTCTTCACTGTGTGGTTCTACCATGCGACACTGTCTCTTCACTGTGTGGTTCTACCGTGCTACACTGTCTCTTCACTGTGGTTTTACCATGCTACACTGTCTCTTCACTGTGTGGTTTTACCATGCTACACTGTCTCTTTACTGTGGTTCTACCATGCTACACTGTCTCTTCACTGTGTGGTTCTACCATGCTACACTGTCTCTTCACTGTGTGGTTCTACCATGCTACACTGTCTCTTCACTGTGTGGTTTTACCATGCTACACTGTCTCTTCACTGTGTGGTTTTACCATGCAACGCTGTCTCTTCACTGTGTGGTTCTACCATGCTACACTGTCTCTTCACTGTGTGGTTTTACCATGCTACACTGTCTCTTCACTGTGTGGTTTTACCATGCTACACTGTCTCTTCACTGTGTGGTTTTACCATGCTACACTGTCTCTTCACTGTGGTTTTACCATGCTACACTGTCTCTTTACTGTGGTTTTACCATGCTACACTGTCTCTTCACTATGTGGTTCTACCATGCTACACTGTCTCTTCACTGTGTGGTTTTACCATGCTACACTGTCTCTTCACTGTGGTTTTACCATGCTACACTGTCTCTTTACTGTGGTTTTACCATGCTACACTGTCTCTTCACTGTGGTTTTACCATGCTACACTGTCTCTTTACTGTGGTTTTACCATGCTACACTGTCTCTTTACTGTGGTTTTACCATGCTACACTGTCTCTTCACTGTGTGGTTTTACCATGCTACACTGTCTCTTCACTGTGTGGTTCTACCATGTTACACTGTCTCTTCACTGTGTGGTTCTACCATGCTACACTGTCTCTTCACTGTGTGGTTTTACCATGCTACACTGTCTCTTTACTGTGGTTTTACCATGCTACACTGTCTCTTTACTGTGGTTCTACCATGCTACACTGTCTCTTCACTGTGTGGTTTTACCATGCTACACTGTCTCTTCACTGTGTGGTTCTACCATGCTACACTGTCTCTTCACTGTGGTTTTACCATGCTACACTGTCTCTTTACTGTGGTTTTACCATGCTACACTGTCTCTTTACTGTGGTTTTACCATGCTACACTGTCTCTTTACTGTGGTTCTACCATGCTACACTGTCTCTTCACTGTGTGGTTTTACCATGCTACACTGTCTCTTTACTGTGGTTTTACCATGCTACACTGTCTCTTTACTGTGGTTCTACCATGCTACACTGTCTCTTTACTGTGGTTCTACCATGCTACACTGTCTCTGCACTGTGTGGTTTTACCATGCTACACTGTCTCTTTACTGTGGTTCTACCATGCTACACTGTCAGTGAAGGTGTGTAAATAGGGAAGGAAAAAAGGAGACCATAGATGTATTGCTACATAATACCACATCACCCATATTTTTCCTGTATTTCTCCGGGTGTGGTTTTGCAGGTAGTGCTATGAGGTCAGGTGTAAGGCGTAAAAGTTCAAAGGTCATAAAGGGGATCAATCGGTACCTGGTGACCTCTGCCTGCTGTGCGAGCTGCTCCTGGACCTTCCGGCACACCTCTCCCGCCGTGGCGTTGACCTTGCCGATCTTGGTAAAAAGGGCGGCGATCTTGTCGCTGCGCAGGAAGCCCGCCGCTCGCCGCTTCAACAGGTGGCTCAGACAGGCCTCGATGGTGCCTGGAGGAGAGAGGGAGAGGGAGAGAGGGATAGAGAGGGAGGGAGGGATAGAGAGAGAAGGAGAGAGAGAGAGAGAGGGGAGGGAAGATTACTGTATTGTCCATTTACTACACGAGCAACAGAAATGTGTCTTTCGCATATCATCTTATTCTCCCCAGCAGAGGATGAGGTGAGGGTGAAAAAGGAGAGAGAGGGAAAGAGAGAGATGAGGGGAGAGCAGCAAAGAGGATGAGGGTGAAAGAGGAGAGAGAGGGAAAGAGAGATGGAGGGAGAGCAGCAAAGAGGATGAGCGTGAAAGAGGAGAGAGAGGGAAAGAGAGAGGTGGGGGGAGAGCAGCAAAGAGGATGAGGGTGAGAGAGGGAAAGAGAGAGATGAGGGGAAAGCAGCAAAGAGGATGAGGGTGAAAGAGGAGAGAGAGGGGAAGAGAGAGGTGAGGGGAGAGCAGCAAAGAGGATGAGGGTGAGAGAGGGAAAGAGAGTGATGAGGGGAGAGCAGCAAAGAGGATGAGGGTGAAAGAGGAGAGAGAGGGAAAGAGAGAGGTGAGGGGAGAGCAGCAAAGAGGATGAGGGTGAAAGAGTAGAGGGCAAAAGGGAGAAAGAGAAAGGGAGGAGGAAGAGGGAGGGAGGGAGGAACGAAAGAGGGAGAAAGATGAAACAGGAGAGAGTGAAGACAGAAAAGGATAGGAAGAGAGGTGGAGGGAGACAGAGGAAGTAGAACAGAAATCCCAGATAAAAACACTGTCCTTTAATATCCTGTTACTTAATATCCTGCTCTTTAATATCCTGTTTGTCACGTTCCTGACCTGTTTTCTGTTGTTTTGTATGTGTTTAGTCGGTCAGGGCGTGAGTTGGGGTGGGCATTCTATGTTATGTGTATCTATGTTGGTTAATGGGTTACCTGATATGGTTCTCAATTAGAGGCAGGTGGTTTACGTTTCCTCTGATTGAGAGCCATATTAAGGTAGGTTGTTTCACATTGTTTGTTGTGGGTGGTTGTCTTCCGTGTCTGTGTCTATGCACCACACGGGACTGTTTCGGTTTGTTCGTTCATTTTATGTAGTCTGTTCCTGTTCATGCGTTCTTCGTGTATATGTAAGTTCGTTAGTTCAGGTCTGTCTACGTGCGTTTGTTATTTTGTAATTATATAGTGTATTTCGTGTCAGTGTTCGTCTTGTCAAATAAATCATTATGTATTCATCACCCGCTGCACATTGGTCTTCCGATCCCTCTCTCCTCTCCTCGTCCGAGGAGGAGGAAGAGCTAGAGATTCGTTACAGAACCACCCACCAACAAAGGATCAAGCAGCGGTGTAACGGGAGAGAGAGACAGCGCACGAAGGAGGAATGGACATGGGAGGATGTTTTGAACGGCAAGGGTTGCTACACATGGGAGGAGATCCTGGCTGGAAAGGATCGCCTCCCATGGGAACAGCTGGAGGCAGCTCGGAGAGCGGAGGAAACCGGAGAGAGGAACCGGCGTTATGAGGGGACGCGTCTAGCACGGAAGCCTGTGAGTAAACCCCAAAAATTTCTTGGGGGGGGGGGCTAGAAGGGAGAGTGGCGAAGTCAGGTAGGAGACCTTCGCCTACTCCCTGTACTTACCGTGGAGAGCGAGAGTACGGGCAGACACCGTGTTACGCAGTAGAGCGCACGGTGTCTCCTGTACGTGTGCATAGCCCGGTGCAGGTTATTCCACCTCCCCGCACTGGCAGGGCTAGATTGAGTATTGAGCCGGATATCATGAAGCCGGCCCTACATATCTGGCCACCAGTGCGTCTCCTCGGGCCGGCTTACATGGCACCAGCCTTACGCATGGTGTCCCCGGTTCGCCTACATAGCCCGGTGCGGGTTATTCCACCTCCCCGCACTGGTCGGGCGACGGGGAGTATACAACCAGGTAAGGTTGGGCAGGCTCAGTGCTCAAGGGAGCCAGTACGCCTGCATGGTCCGGTATTTCCGGCGCCACCTCCCCGCCCTAACCCAGTACCACCAGTGCCTACACCACGCACCAGGCTTCCAGTGCGTATCCAGAGCCCTGTTCCTCCTCCACGCACTAGCCTGAAGGTGCGTGTCCTTAGCCCGGTACCTCCAGTTCCGGCACCACGCACCAGGCTTTCAGGGCGTCTCCAGAGCCCTGTACGCACTGTTCCTTCTCCCCGTACTCGCCCTGATGTGCGTGCCCTCAGCCCGGTACCACCAGTGTCGGTACCACGCACCAGGCCTATAGTACGCCTTGAGAGTCCAGTGTGCCCTGTTGTTGTTCCCCGCACTAGCCTGAAGGTGCGTGTCCTTAGCCCGGTACCTCCAGTTCCGGCACCACACACCAGGCCTACAGTGCGTCTCAGCCGGCCAGAGTCTGCCGTCTGCCCAACGGCGCCTGAACTGCCCGTCTGCCAAGCGGCGCCTGAACTGCCCGTCTGCCAAGCGGCGCCTGAACTGCCCGTCTGCCAAGCGGCGCCTGAACTGCCCGTCTGCCAAGCGGCGCCTGAACTGCCCGTCTGCCAAGCGGCGCCTGAACTGCCTGTCTGCCAAGCGGCGCCTGAACTGCCCGTCTGCCCAACGCCGTCTGAACTGTCCATCTGCCAAGCGCCGCATGAACTGCCCGTCTGTATTGAGCCTTCAAAGCCGCCCGTCTGCCATGAGCCTGCAAAGCCGCCCGTCTGCCATGAGCCTACAGAGCCGTCCGCCAGACAGGAGCCGCTAGAGCCTTCCGCCAGACAGGAGCAGCCAGAGCCTTCCGCCAGACCGGAGCAGCCAGAGCCTTCCGCCAGACCGGAGCAGCCAGAGCCTTCCGCCAGACCGGAGCAGCCAGAGCCTTCCGCCAGACCGGATCAGCCAGAGCCTTCCGCCAGACCGGATCAGCCAGAGCCTTCCGCCAGACCGGATCAGCCAGAGCCTTCCGCCAGACCGGATCAGCCAGAGCCTTCCGCCAGACCGGATCAGCCAGAGCCTTCCGCCAGACCGGATCAGCCAGAGCCTTCCGCCAGACCGGATCAGCCAGAGCCTTCCGCCAGACCGGATCAGCCAGAGCCGTCAGCGAGCCATGACCAGCCAGAGCCGTCAGCGAGCCATGACCAGCCAGAGCCGTCAGCGAGCCATGAGCAGCCAGATCCGTCAGCCAGCCATGAGCAGCCAGATCCGTCAGCCAGCCATGAGCAGCCAGATCCGTCAGCCAGCCATGAGCAGCCAGATCCGTCAGCCAGCCATGAGCAGCCAGATCCGTCAGCCAGCCATGAGCAGCCAGATCCGTCAGCCAGCCATGAGCCGTCCAGCCAGGATCCGCCAGAGCCGTCATCCAGCCAGGATCCGCCAGAGCCAGCCAGCCAGGATCCGCCATCCAGCCAGGATCCGTCCCTCAGTCCGGAGCTGCCCCTTATCCTGGTGCTGCCCCTTATCCTGGTGCTGCCCCTTATCCTGGTGCTGCCCCTTATCCTGGTGCTGCCCCTTAGTCCGGTGCTGCCCCTTAGTCCGGTGCTGCCCCTTAGTCCGGTGCTGCCACTTAGTCCGGTGCTGCCCCTTAGTCCGGTGCTGCCCCTTAGTCCGGTGATGCCCCTTAATCCAGTGGGGTTAATGTGGAGGGTGGCCATTTGGAGAAGGCTACGAAAGCGGGTAGTGACTATGGTGGGGTGGGGAACTCGCCCAGAGCCTGAACCACCACCGTGGTCAGATGCCCACCCAGACCCTCCCCTAGACTTTATGCTGGTGCGTCCGGAGTTCGCACCTTGAGGGGGGGGTTATGTCACGTTCCTGACCTGTTTTCTGTTGTTTTGTATGTGTTTAGTCGGTCAGGGCGTGAGTTGGGGTGGGCATTCTATGTTATGTGTATCTATGTTGGTTAATGGGTTACCTGATATGGTTCTCAATTAGAGGCAGGTGGTTTACGTTTCCTCTGATTGAGAGCCATATTAAGGTAGGTTGTTTCACATTGTTTGTTGTGGGTGGTTGTCTTCCGTGTCTGTGTCTATGCACCACACGGGACTGTTTCGGTTTGTTCGTTTATTTTATGTAGTCTGTTCCTGTTCATGCGTTCTTCGTGTATATGTAAGTTCGTTAGTTCAGGTCTGTCTACGTGCGTTTGTTATTTTGTAATTATATAGCGTATTTCGTGTCAGTGTTCGTCTTGTCAAATAAATCATTATGTATTCATCACCCGCTGCGCCTTGGTCCACTCTCTCACCCAAAAACGATCGTTACACTGTTACTTAATATCCTGTTCGTTAATATCCTGTTCTTTAATATCCTGTTCTTTAATATCCTGTTCGTTAATATCCTGTTCGTTAATATCCTGTTCTTTAATATCCTGTTCGTTAATATCCTGTTCGTTAATATCCTGTTCTTTAATATTGTCACGATCGTCATAATGATTGGACCAAGATGCAGCGTGGTATGTTTCCATCCCTTTTACTAGGAAGAGAAAACTCAAAGAACAAAAACAATAAAGCGAACAAATGAAACGTGAAGCTCAGAGTAGTGCTAACAGGCAACAATACATAGTCAAGATCCCACAAAGCACAAAGGGGAAATGGCTACCTAAATATGATCCCCAATCAGAGACAACGATAAACAGCTGCCTCTGATTGGGAACCACACCAGGCCAACATAGACATTACAATTCCCCTAGATAACCCACCCTTAATCACACCCCGACCTAACCAACATAGAGAATAAACAGCTCTCTATGGTCAGGGCGTGACAAATATTCTGTTCTTTAATATCCTGTTCTTTAATATCCTGTTCTTTAATATCCTGTTCTTTAATAAATGGTTATTTAAAATCCTGTTCTTTAAATCACTGTTCTTTAATATACTATTCTTCAATGCACTGTTATTTAATACACTTTTCTTTAACATATTGTTTTATAATACACTATTCTTTAATAACCTGTTCCTTAATACACTGTTATCTAATGTCCACTTCTTTAATACATTGTTCTTTAATATTATGTTCTTTAATATCCTGTTCTTTAATATTATGTTCTTTAATATCCTGTTCTTTAATATTATGTTCTTTAATATCCTGTTATTTAATATTATGTTCTTTAATATCCTGTTCTTTAATATTATGTTCTTTAATATCCTGTTATTTAATATTCTGTTCTTTAATATCCTGTTATTTAATATTCTGTTCTTTAATATCCTGTTATTTAATATTCTGTTCTTTAATATCCTGTTATTTAATATTATGTTCTTTAATATCCTGTTATTTAATATTCTGTACTTTAATACACTGTTATTTAATATTCTGTTCTTTAATATCCTGTTATTTAATATTCTGTTCTTTAATATCCTGTTATTTAATATTCTGTTCTTTAATATCCTGTTATTTAATATTATGTTCTTTAATATCCTGATATTTAATACATTGCAGTACTCTGCATCTGTAACGGCAGCCTTCCTCCTCTTCGTCTGAAGAGGAGGTGTAGCAGGGATCGGACCAAGACGCAGCGTAGTTGGTGCTCAACATATTTAATAATACGAACTGTGAACACTACAACAAAACAAAAATAACAAAATGTGGCAAACCGATACAGTCCTAGCTGGTGCAGAGAAAACACAGAGACAGGAAACAACCACCCACAAACCCCAACACAAAACAAGCCACCTATATATGATTCCCAATCAGAGACAACACAAAACACCTGCCTCTGATTGAGAACCATATTAGGCCAAACATAGAAACAGACAAACTAGACACACAACATAGAATGCCCACCCAGCTCACGTCCTGACCAACACTAAAACAAGCAAAACACACAAGAACTATGGTCAGAACGTGACAGCATCTTATATCTTATTATATCTGCGTCCCAAATGGAACCCTATTCCCTATATAGTGCATGTCACGGCCGTCGTAGGGAGGAGACCAAGGCGCAGCGTGGTAAGTGTACATTCTTCTTTATTTAAAGAACGAACACTGAACAAAACGAACAAAATAACAAAACAAACAAAATAACAAAACGAACCGTGAGGCTAATATGGATAGTGCAGACAGGCAACTAAACATAGAACAAGAACCCACAAAACCAAAAGGGAAAATGGCAACCTAAGTATGATCCCCAATCAGAGACAACGATAAACAGCTGCCTCTGATTGGGAACCAATTCAGGTCACCATAGACTTACATATACCTAGATTTACCAAAACCCCTAGATAACACAAAACAAGCATACCCACCCTCGTCACACCCTGACCTAACCAAAATAATAAAGAAAACATAGATAACTAAGGTCAGGGCGTGACAGTGCACTACTTTTGAAAATGGACCCTGGTCAAAAGTAGTGCACTATATATGAAATAGGGTGCTATTTAGGTCTGAGCCTATATCGTATTATATCCACCGGTTGATGGGAGTTAATTAATTACTGAAAATCTATCCCCAATGCACCAATCACTCCCTTCAAGAGCAAGTACACACCGATCTCTCTCCCTTCCACCCCCAGGGCCCGCCCAGGGGAATGTAGGGATGAACTTAAGTAGGTGTGTGTATGTGTGCCTACCAGTGTGTGTGTGTGTGTGTGTGTCTGTGTGTGTCTGTGTGTGTGTGTCTGTGTGTGTGTGTGTGTGTGTGTGTGTGTGTGTGTGTGTGTGTGTGTGTGTGTGTGTGTGTGTGTGTGTGTGTGCCTACCTGTGTGTGTGTGTGTGTGTGTGTGTGTGTGTGTGTGTGTGTGTGTGTGTGTGTGTGTGTGTGTGTGTGTGTGTGTGTGTGTGTGTGTGTGTGTGTGTGTGTGTGTGTGTGTGTGTGTGTGTGTGTGTGTGCATGCGTGTACCAGTGTGTGTGCTTTGCGCCTTTAATACTTTTAAATATTGAAGAGGGGAAGTTGAAGAAGAGAATGGCGGAATGACATTTTACGGCCCCAATGGGCCCCTGAAGGTCTTCAAGACGCCATGTTGTCTGTTCATCTGTAAAAAGGGAAACAACAGTCCCTTTACAGCTCCCATCATAACCCATCCATTAGCAGCAGCTGACCACTTGTCTTTCAACCTCGCTAACATAACGAAATCAAAATAAGAGGGGAAAACATGTCCCTTCCTAGCTGGCTGAAACACATGTCCCTCCCTAGCCCAGCTGAAACACATGTCCCTCCCTAGCCCGGCTGAAACACATGTCCCTCCCTAGCCCGGCTGAAACACATGTCCCTCCCTAGCCCGGCTGAAACACATGTCCCTCCCTAGCCCGGCTGAAACACATGTCCCTCCCTAGCTGGCTGAAACACATGTCCCTCCCTAGCCCGGCTGAAACACATGTCCCTCCCTAGCCCGGCTGAAACACATGTCCCTCCCTAGCCCGGCTGAAACACATGTCCCTCCCTAGCCCGGCTGAAACACATGTCCCTCCCTAGCCCGGCTGAAACACATGTCCCTCCCTAGCCCGGCTGAAACACATGTCCCTCCCTAGCCCGGCTGAAACACATGTCCCTCCCTAGCCCGGCTGAAACACATGTCCCTCCCTAGCCCAGCTGAAACACATGTCCCTCCCTAGCCCGGCTGAAACACATGTCCCTCCCTAGCCCGGCTGAAACACATGTCCCTCCCTAGCCCGGCTGAAACACATGTCCCTCCCTAGCCCAGCTGAAACACATGTCCCTCCCTAGCCCGGCTGAAACACATGTCCCTCCCTAGCCCGGCTGAAACACATGTCCCTCCCTAGCCCGGCTGAAACACATGTCCCTCCCTAGCTGGCTGAAACACATGTCTCTCCCTAGCCGGCTGAAACACATGTCTCTCCCTAGCCGGCTGAAACACATCGTATAACTTGCCAACGTTACAGAAATCACAATCGGCCACAGTGCAGAGAGCAAACAAGTTTTTTTTACTGAGTCTCAAATGGCAACCTGCTCCCTATATAGCGTACTCCTTTTGCTCCTGGCCGTTTGGGACGCACAAGGAGGCCCTATATAGATCCGCCCACCAGAGCAGACCAGCCTCACCACAGTAGACAGAGAGGGTATTTACACTACAGACCAGCCCCACCACAGTCGACAGAGAGGGTATTTACACCACAGTAGACAGAGAGGGTATTTACACTACAGACCAGCCCCACCACAGGAGACAGAGAGGGTATTTACACAACAGACCAGCCCCACCACAGGAGACAGAGAGGGTATTTACACCACAGTAGACCGAGAGGGTATTTACACCACAGTAGACAGAGAGGGTATTTACACCACAGTAGACAGAGAGGGTATTTACACAACAGACCAGCCCCACCACAGTAGACAGAGAGGGTATTTACACAACAGACCAGCCCCACCACAGTAGACAGAGAGGGTATTTACACAACAGACCAGCCCCACCACAGGAGACAGAGAGGGTATTTACACAACAGACCAGCCCCACCACAGTAGACAGAGAGGGTATTTACACCACAGTAGACAGAGAGGGTATTTACACAACAGACCAGCCCCACCACAGGAGACAGAGAGGGTATTTACACAACAGACCAGCCCCACCACAGTAGACAGAGAGGGTATTTACACAACAGACCAGCCCCACCACAGTAGACAGAGAGGGTATTTACACCACAGTAGACCGAGAGGGTATTTACACAGACCAGCCCCACCACAGTAGACAGAGAGGGTATTTACACAACAGACCAGCCCCACCACAGTAGACAGAGGGTATTTACACTACAGACCAGCCCCACCACAGTAGACAGAGAGGGTATTTACACTACAGACCAGCCCCACTACAGTAGACAGAGAGGGTATTTACACTACAGACCAGCCCCACTACAGTAGACAGAGAGGGTATTTACACAGACCAGCCCCACCACAGTAGACAGAGGGTATTTACACTACAGACCAGCCCCACCACAGTAGACAGAGAGGGTATTTACACTACAGACCAGCCCCACTACAGTAGACCGAGAGGGTATTTACACCACATTAAACAGAGAGGGTATTTACACTACAGACCAGCCCCACCACAGTCGACAGAGAGGGTATTTACACTACAGACCAGCCCCACCACAGTAGACAGAGAGGGTATTTACACCACAGTCGACAGAGAGGGTATTTACACTACAGACCAGCCCCACCACAGTAGACAGAGAGGGTATTTACACCACAGTAGACAGAGAGGGTATTTACACCACAGTAGACAGAGAGGGTATTTACACCACAGTAGACAGAGAGGGTATTTACACCACAGTAGACAGAGAGGGTATTTACACCAGAGGAGGAAAGAGAAATGGTCATCTTTGTGATTCATTGCTGCTGTTTGACAGATGTGTTGAAGAGTTGGACTGTGCTCCAAATGTCACCCTTTTCCATATATAGTGATTATATTGTGATAACCAGTAGTAGAAAAAGTACCCAATTGTCATACTTGAATAAGTCATGATACCTTTGTCATGACGTTGCCTGTTTGGGTATAGCAAGCCCCATCCCCCTCTCCCTGCCACTCCCTGCCTCCCCCTTTCCTCATTCAACTAGGTTGCTGTGGTCAGAGAGACGTCGTAAATTCCTGAGAATCTCCTCATGGACACACAGTATTAGAGAGAGGGTACACTTTCATAGAGAACAAAGGAAATCCTTCCACCTCACAGAACTTGAGGTACGAACACATTTCATGTTCCGGGAAAAGTATAAAAGATCGGTGAAGATTCCAGCTATTAACTGGTCCGTTCGTCACAACTTGGGGAAACTCATGGGAGACTGTGTGGCTAGATTACCATACCGCTGTTTATATAATAGCCTCAGATATGAGGTTTACATCTAATTGTAGCATAAGATGAATGAGTGAGTGTGATACTGTTTGTATAATTGTGTAATATGATTTTGGACTGTTTAATGAAGAAAAATACAATTCCCTTTTGATTTGAACTAAATCAGAGGACTGCCCCTGAGCCCAGTTGGGTCAGACATCCTGGGACAGCCCCTTTCTGCAATTCCGAATAAAAACCCAACTTTGAGAAATTATCACTAGACCATGTTTAGTGATAATTCTATAACGAATGTCACTCTGAACTATCCACTATAACCATGACAGAGAGAGAGGATGAAACTCTCCAACAGAAACTAACTTTTTACCAGCGATCAAGACGACACACTGAGCGTAAATATATATATATTGATTGCAATTGTTCCCGAATGAGTGAGCGTTCATGTGTAAAGGATTAGCATGTCAATTGTTATAATTATGAACTCTGTAGTGAATTCTTAGTCGACCCGCCATTTTCCCTTTGTCTAACAAGCCGCCATGCCGGTTCAGCCCACTAGGGCCTATTCTCCTATCATTTCATGTAACCATTTTAAGTTTGTTTGTTTGTTTATGCATTTCTGTGAATTACTTAGTTAGTAATAAATAAATGATTTAAGACAATTGATGTATGGATGACTCATAGTGAAGACTGGGTTCGTGCAGATAACCAACAATTTACGACGTTTGGAATGAGACTAACGTGAGGTAAAATAAATAAATCATTAATCAGAAGACTATTGATCAGATATGAAAATATCTGAAAGGTTATATTGGGAAATTATAACTTTGTAATCTGAAAACTTTCCCTGGTGCCCCAACTTCCTAGTTGATTAGTTACGTTATTATTTAGTTGATCGCGTAATAACTAATTACAGAGAATCTTTGATAAAAACTATGTCTTCAATTTAATGACAGTAAAGACAGACACCTTTAATAGAAAATGACTCAAGTAAAAGTGAAAGTCACCGAGTAAAATACTATATATTTTACCTCTTGGGGATGTCATTCGAAAACATAATGTTAACTTTCACTGCTATGCGGATGACACACAGCTGTACATTTCAATGAAACATGGTGAAGCCCCAAAATTGCCCTCGCTAGAAGCCTGTGTTTCAGACATAAGGAAGTGGATGGCTGAAAACTTTCTACTTTTAAACTCGGACAAAACAGAGATGCTTGTTCTAGATCCCAAGAAACAAAGAGATCTTCTGTTGAATCTGACAATTCATCTTTTTTTAATTTTATCCCCTTTTCTCCCCAATTTTCGTGGTATCCAATCGCTAGTAATTACTATCTTGTCTCATCGCTACAACTCCCGTACGGGCTCGGGAGAGACGAAGGTCGAAAGCCATGCGTCCTCCGAAGCACAACCCAACCAAGCCGCACTGCTTCTTAACACAGCGCGCCTCCAACCCGGAAGCCAGCCGCACCAATGTGTCGGAGGAAACACCGTGCACCCGCCCCCCTCGGTTAGCGCGCACTGCGCCCGGCCCGCCACAGGAGTCGCTGGAGCGCGATGAGACAAGGATATCCCTACCGGCCAAACCCTCCCTAACGACGCTAAGCCAATTGTGCGTCGCCCCACGGACCTCCCGGTCGCGGCCGGCTGCGACAGAGCCTGGGCGCGAACTCAGAGACTCTGGTGGCGCAGCTAGCACTGCGATGCAGTGCTCTAGACCACTGCGCCACCCGGGAGGCCCTGACAATTAATCTTGATGGTTGTAAAGTCGTCTCAAATAAAACTGTGAAGGACCTCGGCGTTACTCTGGACCCTGATCTCTCTTTTGACGAACATATCAAGACTGTTTCAAGGACAGCTTTTTTCCATCTACGTAACAATGCAAAAATCAGAAATTTTCTGTCCAGAAATGATGCAGAAAAATGTATCCATGCTTTTGTTACTTCTAGGTTAGACTACTGCAATGCTCTACTTTCCGGCTACCCTGATAAAGCACTAAATAAACTTCAGTTAGTGCTAAATACGGCTGCTAGAATCCTGACTAGAACCAAAAAATGTGATCATATTACTCCAGTGCTAGCCTCCCTACACTGGCTTCCTGTTAAGGCAAGGGCTGATTTCAAGGTTTTACTGTTAACATACAAAGCGTTACATAGGCTTGCTCCTACCTATCTTTCCGAGTTGGTCCTGCCGTACATACCTACACGTACGCTACGGTCACAAGACGCAGGCCTCCTAATTGTCCCTAGAATTTCTAAGCAAACAGCTGGAGGCAGGGCTTTCTCCTATAGATCTCCATTTTTATGGAATGGTCTGCCTACCCATGTGAGAGACGCAGACTCGGTCTCAACCTTTAAGTCTTTACTGAAGACTTATCTCTTCAGTGGGTCATATGATTGAGTGTAGTCTGGCCCAGGAGTGTGAAGGTGAACGGAAAGGCTCTGGAGCAACGAACCGCCCTTGCTGTCTCTGCCTGGCCGGTTCCCCTCTCTCCACTGGGATTCTCTGCCTCTAACCCTATTACAGGGGCTGAGTCACTGGCTTACTGGTGCTCTTTCATGCCGTCCCTAGGAGGGGTGCGTCACTTGAGTGGGTTGAGTCACTGACGTGATCTTCCTGTCTGGGTTGGCGCCCCGCCCCCGCCTTGGGTTGTGCCGTGGCGGAGATCTTTGTGGGCTATACTCTGCCTTGTCTCAGGATGGTAAGTTGGTGGTTGAAGATATCCCTCTAGTGGTGTGGGGGCTGTGCTTTGGCAAAGTGGGTGGGGTTATATCCTTCCTGTTTGGCCCTGTCCGGGGGTATCATCGGATGGGGCCACAGTGTCTCCTGACCCCTCCTGTCTCAGCCTCCAGTATTTATGCTGCAGTAGTTTATGTGTCGGGGGGCTAGGGTCAGTTTGTTATATCTGGAGTACGTCTCCTGTCTTATCCGGTGTCCTGTGTGAATTTAAGTATGCTCTCTCTAATTCTCTCTTTCTCTCTTTCTTTCTCTCTCTCAGAGGACCTGAGCCCTAGGACCATGCCTCAGGACGACCTGGCATGATGACTCCTTGCTGTCCCCAGTCCACCTGGCCGTGCTGCTGCTCCAGTTTCAACTGTTCTGCCTGCGGCTATGGAACCCTGACCTGTTCACCGGACGTGCTACCTGTCCCAGACCTGCTGTTTTCAACTCTCTAGAGACCGCAGGAGTGGAAGAGATACTCTTAATGATCGGCTATGAAAAGCTAACTGACATTTACTCCTGAGGTGCTGACTTGCTGCACCCTCGACAACTACTGTGATTATTATTATTTGACCATGCTGGTCATTTACGAACATTTGAACATCTTGGCCATGTTCTGTTATAATCTCCACCCGGCACAGCCAGAAGACGACTGGCCACCCCTCATAGCCTGGTTCCTCTCTAGGTTTCTTCCTAGGTTTTAGCCTTTCTAGGGAGTTTTTCCTAGCCACCGTGCTTCTACACCTGCATTGCTTGCTGTTTGGGGTTTTAGGCTGGGTTTCTGTACAGCACTTTGAGATATCAGCTGATGTACGAAGGGCTATATAAATACATTTGATTTGATTTGATTTACTTGAGTAAAAGTCTAAAAGTATTTGGTTTTAAATATACTTAAGTATCAAAAGTAAATGTAATTACTAAAAAATATACTTAAGTATCAAAAGTTGAGGTATAAATAATTTCCTATTCCTTACATAAAGCAAACAAGACTGTTTTACCAGAGATACACGCCAACACTCAGAAATAATTTACAAACGAAGCATGTGTGTTTAGTGAGTCTGCCAGATCAGAGGCAGTAAGTATGACCAGGGATGTTCTCTGTTTAGTGAGTCCTCCAGATCAGAGGCTAGAAGGGATGACCAGGGATGTTCTCTGTTTAGTGAGTCATCCAGATCAGAGGCTAGAAGGGATGACCAGGGATGTTCTCTTGATAAGTGTGTGAATTGAACCAATTGTCGTGCTCTTCTAAGCAATCAGAATGTTAGGAGTACTTTGGGATGTCAGGGAAAATGTACGGAGCAAAAAGGACATTATTTTCTTTAGGAATGCAGTGAAGAAAATAAAGGTTCAATTTTAAATTTTACAAGTTAAAGTAGAAGTCAAAAATATAAATAGTAAAGTAAAGTACAGATACCCCCAAAAAACTACTTAAGTAGTACTTTAAAGTATTTTTACTTAAGTACTTTACACCAATGGTGATAACTACACCCTATGCTCGCTTCGAGGCAAGTTACACTGAAACACGCATGAGAGCACCAGCTGTTCCGGACGACTGTGTGATCACGCTCTCCATAGCCGATGTGAGTAAGACCTTTAAATAGGTCAAAATTCACAAGGCCGCAGGGCCAGACGGATTACCAGGACACGTAATTCGAGCATGCGCTGACCAACTGGCAAGTGTCTTCACTGACATTTTCAACCTCTCCCTGTCTGAGTCTGTAATACCAACATGATTTAAGCAGACCACCATAGTCCCTGTGCCCAAGAACACTAAGGTAACCTGCCTAATTGACTACCAACCCGTAGCACTCACGTCTGTAGCCATGAAGTAAGTTGAAAGGCTGGTCATGACTCACATCAACACCATTATCCCAGAAACCCTAGACCCACTCCAATTTGCATACCGCCCCAACAGATCCACAGATGACGCAACCTAAATCGCACTCCACACTGCCCTTTCCCACCTGGACAAAAGGAACACCTATGTGAGAATGCTATTCATTGACTACAGCTCAGCGTTCAACACCATAGTGCCCTCAAAGCTCATCACTAAGCTAAGGACCCTGGGATTAAACACCTCCCTCTGCAACTGGATCCTGGACTTCCTGACAGGCCGCCCCCAGGTGGTAAGGGTAGGTAACAACACATCCGCCATGCTGATCCTCAACACAGAGCCCCTCAGGGGTGCGTGCTCAGTCCCCTCCTCTACTCCCTGTTCACTCATGAATGCACGGCCAGGCACGACTCCAACACCATAATTAAGTTTGCCGATGACACAACAGTAGTAGGCCTGATCACCGACAACGACGAGACAGCCTATAGGGAGGAGGTCAGAGACCTGACCGTGTGGTGCAAGGACAACAACCTCTCCCTCAACGTGATCAAGACAAAGGAGATGATTGTGGAATACAGGAAAGGGAGGACCGAGCACGCCCCCATTCTCATTGACGGGGCTGTAGTGGAGCATGTTGAAAGCTTCAAGTTCCTTGGTGTCCACATCACCAACAAACTAACATGGTCCAAGCACACTAAGACAGTCGTGAAGAGGGCATGACAAAATATATTTCCGCTCAGGAGACTGAAAAGATTTGGCATGGGTCCTCAGATCCTGAAAAGGTTCAGCTGTACCATCGAGAGCATCCTGATGGGTTGCATCACTGCCTGGTATGGCAACTGCTCGGCCTCCGACCACAAGCCACTACAGAGGGTAATGCGTACGGCCCAGTACATCACTGGGGCATAGCTGCCTGCCATCCAGCCACCCTAGTCATAGACTGTTCTCTCTCTACCGCACGGCAAGCGGTACCGGAGCGCCAAGTCTAGGTCCAAGAGGCGTCTAAACAGCTTCTACCCCCAAGCCATAAGACTCCTGAACATCTAATCAAATGGCTACCCAGACTATTTGCATTGCCCTCTTTTACACCACTGCTACTCTCTGTTATTATCTATGCAGAGTCACTTTAATAACTTAAGGGTTGACACAGAGACATCTGGCTCTGAGCAAGACAGTGAGCCAGAGCTGCCAGGAGATGTCATCGAGCCCCTCCCAACTGCATCAAGCACCAGATATGCTGTTCCAAGAGGACCCAATGGTAGGCCAGGCCTATACTTTAAACTACACATTTTAGTTAACAGCTGTTAGTATCTAATCTTGTGGATCCCTTAATTATACATTTCCATTGAGATATGACACATTATTTAACGTGTATTTCAGACATTTCAAGATCCAGAGAAGAAGGTCCTGTACAGCCGTGTTTGAAAACATTTCGCAGAACTCAGCATGTCACTAAGAAAAAGGCTTTCAACAGCTCCTGGTATAAGGTCAATTCATGGCTTAAATATTCTGTATGTCAAGATTCAACTTATTTTTTCGCCTGTAGGCATTTTTCTCTGCCCAAATACACCTGAATCTGCCTTCACATCACAGTCAGGTTTTTGTAACTGGAAAAAGGCGTTGATTAAAGATTCTGGGTTTAATCTCCATTCGAAGGCAGAGCATCATATCAATGCTATGTCTGCTTGGAATCAGCATGAAAGGGCTGTTGACAGCAACTCATCAATGTTAGATGTCATAAATGAGGACCGGAAAAAGAAAGTGGAGGAAAACTGTACTTACATTTAAACAATTACAGATGTGCTCCTATTAACTGTCACTCAAAATATCGCGCAGAGAGAGTCATCGAGAGTCTAATGACTCTCACAACAAGGGTCATTTTTTGACAATCTTAGAAGAAATAGCAAAGCATGACCCTCTCATAGAGAAAAGGATGAATGCATGTGGAAATGCTAAGTACACAAGCCACCAAATCCAGAAGGAAGTTGTTGAGGGCTGAGCTGAGATGGTACAACGTTAAATAATAAGAGAAGTAAAAGAAAGGGAAGTTTTTAGTGTAATTTCAGATGAAACCAAAGATTTAAAGAAAGAATACCAAATGTCTTTAGTTGTGAGGTACTGTTACAACGGGACCATCCACAAAAGTTTTTTACACTTTCAGTCAGCTGAAAGCTTAGATGCAGCAGGTCTCACAAAAATTATAATTGATTGCCTTGAAAAACATGGTCTGGACTACAGAACTAATCTTGTGGGGCAAGGCTATGACAATGAATTTTTATGTGCACTATAATGCACATTGTTTGAATGTGGTTCTTGTCGATGCTGTAAAATCAGTGCCTGAGGCAGTTAAAAAAAAAAATCTCTCCTGCAGAAGCTTTATAACTTTGTATCTGGCTCGTACTCTGGCTGTATCCACAGCAGCAGCAGCCCGGGGAACTACGGAGACTTACGGATGTAAGGTGGGCATGCAGATAAATGGCGTGCCGTAATCTGAGGGACAGACTTCCAGCAGTTCTGAGAGCGCTACAGGATATCACACTTGAAAATAGTGGTGATAGATCAGTGGAGGCAAGGAGGCCTTCTTTCTCAGATAGATTTACATTTCATAAGGGCTTTTGGTTACCTTCAGGAAAGTGCTTGGTGATGCCAAATGTCTTTCTGACATGCTCCAATCAAGCTCTCTTGACCTAGCAGGGGCTGTGCATCTAGTAGGTGCCCTTACAGACACATTACAGGACTACAGTAGGGAGGGTTACTTTGGAGAACTATGGAAATAGGTTGAAGAGCACTGTGAAATAAGTGTACAAACAGTGTGTAAAAGACAGCCTTAAACAAGCTTAAGATTTCACGACTCATCGATGATGAGCGCTGTAGGACAGATAAATAGTGACCAAAGTGTTGGTGAGAGCTTCCAAAGAGCTGTCTTTTATCGGGCGCTTGACAGTCTCACAGCTGCAGGGGGCGTTTTTCAAAGAAGAAATGCGAGATAATGCAAGGGGTCCAGTCTCTCAACCCAAAGAGTACAACATTCTTCAATGAGGAGCCTCTGTTTGTCTGTGTACGTCTGCCCGTGGTGTGTGTGTGTGTGTGTGTGTGTGTGTGTGTGTGTGTGTGTGTGTGTGTGTGTGTGTGTGTGTGTGTGTGTGTGTGTGTGTGTGTGTGTGTGTGTGTGTGTGTGTGTGTGTGTTCGTCTGCCCGTGGTGTGTGTGTGTGTGTGTGTGTGTGTGTGTGTGTGTGTGTGTGTGTGTGTGTGTGTGTGTGTGTGTGTGTGTGTGTGTGTTCGTCTGCCCGTGGTGTGTGTGTGTGTGTGTGTGTGTGTGTGTGTGTGTGTGTGTGTGTGTGTGTGTGTGTGTGTGTGTGTGTGTGTGTGTGTGTGTTCGCCTGCCCGTGGTGTGTGTGTTCGTCTGCCCGTGGTGTGTGTGTGTGTGTGTGTGTGTGTGTGTGTGTGTGTGTGTGTGTGTGTGTGTGTGTGTGTGTGTGTGTGTGTGTGTGTGTGTGTGTGTGTGTGTTCGCCTGCCCGTGGTGTGTGTGTTCGTCTGCCCGTGGTGTGTGTGTGTGTGTGTGTGTGTGTGTGTGTGTGTGTGTGTGTGTGTGTGTGTGTGTGTGTGTGTGTGTGTGTGTGTGTGTGTTCGCCTGCCCGTGGTGTGTGTGTTCGTCTGCCCGTGGTGTGTGTGTGT
>NW_024060376.1:0-25117 GCF_016432855.1 Salvelinus namaycush | reverse complement strand
GTAGATCTAGCTGGTCTGTCATATATAATAGAGACAGTAGATCTAGCTGGTCTGTCATAATATATAGAGACAGTATATCTAGCTGGTCTGTCATAATATAATAGAGACAGTAGATCTAGCTGGTCTGTCATAATATAATAGATCTAGCTGGTCTGTCATATAATAGAGACAGTAGATCTAGCTGGTCTGTCATAATATAATAGAGACAGTAGATCTAGCTGGTCTGTCATAATATAATAGAGACAGTATATCTAGCTGGTCTGTCATAATATAATAGAGACAGTAGATCTAGCTGGTCTGTCATAATATAATAGAGACAGTAGATCTAGCTGGTCTGTCATAATATAATAGAGACAGTATATCTAGCTGGTCTGTCATATATAATAGAGACAGTAGATCTAGCTGGTCTGTCATAATATAATAGAGACAGTAGATCTAGCTGGTCTGTCATAATATAATAGAGACAGTAGATCTAGCTGGTCTGTCATAATATAATAGAGACAGTAGATCTAGCTGGTCTGTCATAATAAATAGAGACAGTATCTAGCTGGTCTGTCATAATATAATAGAGACAGTAGATCTAGCTGGTCTGTCATAATATAATAGAGACAGTTAGATCTAGCTGGTCTGTCATAATATAATAGAGACAGTAGATCTAGCTGGTCTGTCATAATATAATAGAGACAGTAGATCTAGCTGGTCTGTCATAATATAATAGAGACAGTAGATCTAGCTGGTCTGTCATAATATAATAGAGACAGTAGATCTAGCTGGTCTGTCATATATAATAGAGACAGTAGATCTAGCTGGTCTGTCATAATTAATAGAGACAGTAGATCTAGCTGGTCTGTCATAATATAATAGATAGTAGATCTAGCTGGTCTGTATAATATAATAGAGACAGTAGATCTAGCTGGTCTGTCATAATATAATAGAGATGTAGATCTAGCTGGTCTGTCATAATATAATAGAGACAGTAGATCTAGCTGGTCTGTCATAATATAATAGAGACATAGATCTAGCTGGTTGTCGTAATATAATAGCATACTGTAGATCTAGCTGTCTGTCATAATATAATAGAGACATTAGATCTAGGCTGGTTCTGTCATAATATAATAGATACAGTTATATCAGCTGGTCTGTCATAATTATAATAGAGGACCAGTAGATCTAGATGTTTGTCATCATATAATAGAGACAATAGATCCCTAAAAACTGGGCTGTCATTATATAATAGAGACAGTAGATCTAGCTGGTCTCGTCATAATCTAATCGAGACAGTAGATCTAGCTGTGGTTTGTCATACTATAATAGAGACAATAGATCTAGCTGGGCTGTCATTATATAATAGATACAGTAGATTCTAGCTGGTCTGTCATAATATTAATAGAGACATTAGATCATAAGCTGGTCTGTCATAATATAATAGACGATGGTATATAAAGCTTGTCTGTCATGATATAATAGAAGTACAGTCAGGATCTAGCTGGTCTGTCATAATATAATAGACGACAGTAGATCTAGCTGGTCTGTCATAATATAATAGATACTGTAGATCTAGATGGTCATCAAATATAAGAGAGGCAGTAGATCTAGCTGGTCTAGGTCATATATAATAGAGGCAGTAGGATCTAGCTGGTCTGTCATTATATAATAGAGACAGTATATCTAGCTGGTCTGTCATAATATAATAGAGACATTAGATCTAGCTGGTCTGTCATAATGTAATAGAGACATTAGATCTAGCTGGTCTGTCATAATATAATAGAGACAGTAGATCTAGCTGCTCTGTCATAATATAATATATACTGTAGATCTATCTGGTCTGTCAAAATATAATAGAGACAGTAGATCTAGCTGGTCTGTCATAATATAATAGAGACAGTAGATCTAGCTGGTCTGTCATAATATAATAGATAATGTAGATCTAGCTGATTTGTCGTAATATAATAGATACTGTAGATCTAGCTGGTCTGTCATAATATAATAGAGACAGTAGATCTAGCTGGTCTGTCATAATATAATAGAGACAGTAGATCTAGCTGATCTGTCATAATATAATAGAGACAGTAGATCTAGCTGGTCTGTCATAATATAATAGAGACATTCGATCTAGCTGGTCTGTCATGATATAATAGAGACAGTAGATCTACCTGGTCTTTCATAATATAATAGAGACAGTAATTCTAGCTGGTCTGTCATAATATAATAGATACTGTAGATCTAGCTGGTCTATCATAATATAATAGAGACAGTATATCTAGCTGAACTGTCATAATATAATAGAGAGTGTAGATCTAGCTGATCTGTCATAATATAATAGAGACATTAGATCTAGCTGGTCTGTCATAATGTAATAGAGACAGTAGATCTAGCTGGTCTGTCATAATATAATAGAGACAGTAGATCTAGCTGGTTTGTAATAATATAATAGAGACAGTAGATCTAGCTGGCCTGTCATTTTATAATAGAGACAGTAGATCTAGCTGGCCTGTCATAATATAATATATACTGTAGATCTATCTGGTCTGTCAAAATATAATAGAGACAGTAGATCTAGCTGGTCTGTCATAATATAATAGAGACAGTAGATCTAGCTGGTTTGTCATAATATAATAGAGACAATAGATCTAGCTGGTCTGTCATAATATAATAGAGACAGTATATCTAGCTGGTCTGTCATACCTAAGGGAAGTCTGAGACGGGAGCCGTATGGTTAGTGAAGAAAGTCCCATTGCAAATGTACGGTCCCTTACCTGACGTCTTGCGACGTCGCAGAAAATCGCGGACGGCGTCGGGCCGTGGGCGGCGGAGAGCTCTTTCAGGAAGTCACCCAAAAAAACGTCTCGGACTTTCGGTTTCCGTTTTATAAAAATGACAAATTTTTTGACTTTTTTCCGCATTCTCGGAAATTCCCACAAGGGGGAAAATAAATCATATTGCAAGCGCACGAGTACGTGGCAAATGAGCGCGGCCTTTTCTCCTAAACTGAAAATATTTCGAAGACGAAACTCGGCGAGCGTAGGTTTGGAGTAATGGGCAGTTGGCCCCGAACGAGATGGCGTCGAGACCTCGGCGCTTTTTGAGTTATGGCCATTTTTCTGGGATTAAAGGGTTAAAACGCAAGTAGGGTGCTAATTTGACCGCTTCATGTCAAAGTACATAAGCATACGGTGTCAGGAAAAAAAGAACCAGCCATTTATCTATCGTAATTTAAGAGAAAATGTACATTGACCGTTTGGTGATGTTCACAAAGAGGAATTTTTTTTTCAAAAAAATCACAGATCCAGTTGCAGTGTGTTCAGACGTACATTTTTAAAGTGGGTCTCGATGCTCTGCGAGAATCCTGTGATTTTATATGATTTTATGAAATAACACACACTCATTTAACCCTCTTTAAATAAGTCAGTTCTTAACATAAAGACTTAAAACTCAATATTATATAAGAGCCTACCCCAAGGAGGGTATGTGTTCACTTTCAGCTTCCTATGTCAACTGGAAGTACCTTAAAATGGTGCCATAGGGTCAGGTTTGAAGGGTAATAAGGTCAGATCTTTTCAAAACTTCACTTGTGTGATTAGACAACCCTCATGAACTGTAATCAGTCATTTCTCCCAACAGATGTCAAAGAAAAGCTCTCTCACACAAACACACACACACAAAAAGTATGATGGAGTGAAAAAGTACGGTGCTTAAAGACACACAAAGCCTGCAATGGCATTACTATTATCTCCAGGCCGTGCCGAGTTCAACGAGATGCCCTGCTTGACCGTAGCTCGCTCGGTCTGAGCGCAGCGACCGTTACAAGAAGACGGACACGAATGACCCTTTGACCTCAATGTCAATTTTATTTGCTTTTGGGAGACAGAGAGAGAACCGTTAAGGTTAGAAGCACAATTTCACCTCAGGAACAATCCTAAGGTCCTCCCAATCTGTGCAAGCCTAACCTTGACCTTGTGGCATTAACCCTTAACAGTTAAAAGAAGGTGTTTACATCAAACAGTTTACAATGAAATGTCTCCCCATTGGAATACATTGACTGCACCTCTAAATTCAACCTAAAGCCTATGTGGGTTATGAATGTCTTATGAACCTGTCTTTGATGTCAGTCCATCAGGCCACCATGAGGTCTACCTGTGTCGATTCTAAGCTTCCTGGAGCAACCGGAAGTGGTTAAATCACCCTAAAAGTGTTTGCCATAGCCAACCTGCAGTTTGAGAGAAATAGTGCATTCAGCCCTATGTAAATCAGTCAATTTTTAACATACAGACTTAAAACTCAGGATTCTGTAACAGCCTACTCCAGTGATGATATGTGTTTATTTATAGCTTCCTGTGACAACCGGAAGTGCCATAACTGGTGTCAAATGGGCTGTTTCGAAGTGTTAAAAATGTCAAATCTTTCCAAAACTTCATATATGTGAATAGACAACCCTCATGAACTGTAAATCAGTCCTTCATCCCATCAGATTTCAACAAAAAAATACACACCGACACAGAAATGATGGAGGGACACACTGAGGGGCTAAGAGGCAGACAGTGCCTGCAGTAGTTACTTTTGTTCCAACTTTTAAAGAACCGTCAGACCTAGAGTTCTGAAAATTTACAAACCTGTTCTAGACCTCAGGTTGATTGTGCACGGTGAATTATATGACTCTAGAAGGTTCTCGGATCGATAAAAAGCCTCGTGTATTTGCCATGTTTTCAATTCATTTTGACCTCAACGAAACGGACGACCTTTAGAAAAGTCCCAGAGTCTCAAGACTAGGTGCGTTGAAACCGGCTCGGCCCATAGAGACAGACCCCAACGAGCCTGTTTGATTGCTCATTCAAGGACCCCGTAGCAAGGCAATGAAAAAAGTGGAATTTCAGCACCAATTAGGGTTTTGCTCGGGCACCGAATGACCTATCGAGCCGAAACTTGGGATTCGAGGTCGCTTCACATAGGGCTAAACATAATGTGTGAACTGGACCCGCAGCTAGAACATAACTACGTATTATTTGTTTTATTATGGTTTAAATGGAAGGCGCTGTGAATTTTGGGCCTGCTCTGAAATATGTTATAGTTGGCATCTAAAGGAGTTGGAAAAAGTGAGTTTGGAGTCAGATGGTATCAGTTTGGTGTCTGAAAATATCTATTTGACTGATGGACACTGACTTGCTCGTTGACTTTTGTACATTTGCAATATGTTTCAACGGGGAGGTACCATGAGGAAAAAGCGACATGATGAAATTTCACGAAACGAGCGATGGAGAGGAACCACTATCACTGCCCGGCCATCCTGAGGTCATCAGACCGTTGACTTTTGCATTTCTAAAGTATTTAAGAGAATGTACGTTACATTTGCAATATGATTCAACATCACATCATATTGCAAATGCACGTTAGATTTGCAATATGATGTGATGTTGAATCATATTGCAAATGTAACGTGCATTCTTTAAATACTTTAGAAATACAAAAGTCAACGTCCTGATGACCTCAGGATGGCCGGGCAGTGATAGTGGTTCCTCTCCATCGCTCGTTGCGTGAAATTTCATCATGTCGATTTTGGTGATGGTACCCCCGCGTTGAAACATATTGCAAATGTACAAAAGTCGACTAGCAAGTCAACTAGCAAGTGTCAACAAAAGTCAACTAGCAAGTGTCCATCAGTCAATTGGATATTTTCAGACACCAAACTGATACCATCTGACTCCAAACTCACTTTTTACAACTCCTTTAGAAGCCAACTATCACATATTTCAGAGCAGGCCCAAAATTCACAGCGCCTTCCATGAATGCACCAAAATAGCATTCTGAAATCACCACTAAAATGACATCGCCATATTCTCCAGGCCGTGCCGAGTTCAACGGGATGCCCCGCTTGACCGTAGCTCGCTCGGTCTGAGCGCAGCGACCGTTACAAGAGAACGGACACGAATGACCTTTTGACCTCAATGTCAATTTTATTTGCTTTTGGGAGACAGAGAGAGAACCGTTAAGGTTAGAAACACAATTTCACCTCAGGAACAATCCTAAGGTCCTCCCGATCTGTGCAAGCCTAACCTTGACCTTGTGGCATTAACCCTTCACAGTTAAAAGAAGGCGTTTACATCAAACAGTTTACAATGACATTTCGCCCCATAGGAATACATTGACTGCTCCTCTAAGTTCAACCTGAAGCCTATGTGGGTTATGAATGTCTTATGAACCTGTCTTTGATAACAATCCATCAGGCTACTATGAGGTCTACCTGTGTTGATTATAAGCTACCTGGAGCAACCGGAAGTGGTTAAAATCACCCTAAAAAGTGTCCAGATATACATGACTTGCAATTTTGAAAATCACTGCATTCAACCCTATGTAGATCAGTCAATTCTTAACGTATAGACTTAAAACTCAGGATTCTGTAACAGCATACCCCAGTCAAGATATGTGTTTATTTATAGCTTCCTGTGCCAACCGGAAGTGCCTTAAAATGGTGTCATGGTGCTGTTTCGAAGGGTTAAAAAGGTCAGAACTTTTCAAAACTTCATTTGTGTGATTAGACAACCCTCGTGAACTGTAAATCAGTCATGGCTCTAAACAGATGTCAAAGAAACGCTCTCTCTCACACACAAACACACACACAAAGCAATGATGGAGTGAGAAAGTACGGTGCTTAACGACACACAAAGCCTGCAATGGCATTACTATTATCTCCAGGCCGTGCCGAGTTCAACGAGATGCCCCGCTTGACCGTAGCTCGCTCGGTCTGAGCGCACCGACCGTTACAAGAGAACGGACCCAAATGACCCTTTGACCTCAATGTCAATTTTATTTGCTTTTGGCACACAGAGAGAGAACCGTTAAGGTTAGAAACACAATTTCACCTCAGGAATGTTCTTAAGGTCCTCCCGATCTGTGCAAGCCTAACCTTGACCTTGTGGCATTAACCCTTGACAGTTAAAAGAAGGTGTTTACATCAAACAGTTTACAATGACATTTCGCCCCATTGGAATACATTGACTGCTCCCCTAAATTCAACCTGAAGCCTATGTGGGTTATGAATGTCTTATGAACCTGTCTTTGATGACAGTCCATCAGGCCACCATGAGGTCTACCTGTGTCGATTCTAAGCTTCCTGGAGCAACCGGAAGTGGTTAAAATCACCCTAAAAGTGTTTGCAATATCCAACCTGCAGTTTGAGAGAAATAGTGCATTCAGCCCTATGTAAATCAGTCAATTTTTAACATATAGACTTAAAACTCAGGATTCTCTAACAGCATACTCCAGTGAGTATATGTGTTTACTTACAGCTTCCTGTGCCAACCGGAAGTGCCATAATTGGTGTCAAATGGGCTGTTTTGAAGGGTTAAAAATGTCAAATCTTTCCAAAACTTCATATTTGTGATTAGGCAACCCTCCTGAACTGTAAATCAGTCATTAGTCCCATCAGATTCCAAAGAAAAATTTACACACCCAAACAGAAATGATGGAGGGACACACTGAGGGGCTAAGAGGCAGACATTGCCTGTGGTAGTTACTTTTGTTCCAACTTTTAAAGAACCGTCAGACCTAGAGTTCTGAAACTTTGGAAACCTGTTCTAGACCTCAGGTTGATTGTGCACGGTGAGTTATGTGGCTCTAGAAGGTTCTCAGACCGATAAACAGCCTTGTGTATTTGCTATGTTTTCAATTCATTTTCAGCTCAACAAAACTGACAACATTTAGAAAAGTCCCAGAGTCTCAAGACTAGGTGCATTGAAACCGGCTCGGCCCATAGAGTCAGACCCCAACGAGCCTGTTTGATTGCTCGTTCAAGGACCCCGTAGCAAGGCAATGAAAAAAGTGGATTTTCAGCACCAATTAAGGTATTGCTCGAGCACCGAATGACCTATCGGGCCGAAACTTGGGATTCGAGGTCGCCTCACATAGGGCTAAACATAATGTGAGAACTGGACCCGCAGCTAGAACATAACTACGTATTATTTGTTTTATTATGGTTTAAATGGAAGGCGCTGTGAATTTTGGGCCTGCTCTGAAATATGTTATAGTTGGCTTCTAAAGGAGTTGGAAAAAGTGAGTTTAGTGTCAGATGGTATCAGTTTGGTGTCTGACAATATCCAATTGACTGATGGACACTGACTTGCTAGTTGACTTTTGTGCATTTGCAATATGTTTCAACGGGGGGGTACCATTACCAAAATCGACATGATGAAATTTCCACGCAACGAGCGATGGAGAGGAACCACTAACACTGCCCGGCCATCCTGAGGTCATCAGGACGTTCAATTTTGTATTTCTAAAGTATTTAAAGAATGCACGTTACATTTGCAATATGATTCAACACATCATATTGCAAATGTAACACTGTGTGTTATGTTTGCAATATGATTCAACACATCATATTACAAATGTAACACTGTGTGTTATGTTTGCAATATGATTCAACACATCATATTACAAATGTAACACTGTGTGTTATGTTTGCAATATGATTCAACACATCATATTGCAAATATAACAGTGTGTGTTTGCAATATGATTCAACAGTGTGTTATGTTTGCAATATGATGTGATGTTTTTCACTGTTGAATCATATGCAAATGTAACGTGCATTCTTTAAATAAACCCTATGTGGGTTATGAATGTCTTATGAACCTGTCTTCAATGACAATCCATCAAGCCACTATGAGGTCTACCTGTGTTGATTCTAAGCTTCCTGGAGCAACCGGAAGTGATAAAATCACCCTAAAAGGGTTTTACCCAACCAGCAGTTTGTGATATATAGTGCATTCAACCCTGTGTAAATCAGTCAGTTCTTAACGTATAGACTTAAAACTCAGGATTCTGTAAAAGCATACCCCGATCAGGATAGGTGTTTACTTATAGCTTCCTGTGCCAACCGGAAGTGCCTTAAAATGGGGTCATAGGTGCTGTTTCAAAGGGTTAAAAAAGTCAGATCTTTCCAAAACTTTAAGTGTGTGATTAGGCAACCCTCATGAAGTGTAAATCAGTCATTTCTCTAATCAGATGTCAAAGAAAAGCTCACACACACACACACAGACACACACAGCAAGGATGGAATGAAAAAGTATGGTGCTTAAAGACACACAGAGCCTTAAATGCTTTTAGGGGGGATCCAGACTTCCATACCCGCTCTGGGAGCACTATACTACGGGCAAAAATCAATGGGTGCTGGCCTGAGTGATTTATGGAGGTTTTCAGAAAAAGTCAAAAAATATTCTGTTTCATGTTTTGGGTTACCACACACGATTTTCAATACAGTTTTAAATGCTTCATTTTGGCCTTTAAAAAAAAAAGTTATTTTCGACTATGAAGGGGGTGATACGTTTTTTCCAAATTTTTGACATTTTTTACTTCCTATGAAATCACATTCCAAATGCACAAAACATATTCCTTAAGTACAAGTAAACATTTATAAAAAATTATGATAATAAAATGTGACTAAAGTACTTTCATACAGTTCTTACACATGTGTAATTGACATAAAAATTGAAAGAATTTCGAAAAACGGTCCAGAAAGCACTTTTTTAAAGGGGGTGATACGTTTTTTCCAAATTTTTGACATATGACTTTTGACTTTTGACTTCCTATGAAATCACATTCCAAATGCACAAAACAAATTCCTTAAGTCCAAATAAAAATGTCCAAAAAATTATGTTAATAAAATTTGACAAAAGTATTTTCATACAGTTCTTACACATGTGTAATTGACATAAAACTCGAAAGAATTTCGAAAAAAGGTCCAGAAAGCACTTTTTTAAGGGGGTTATAAGTTTTTGCTAAACTTTCAAAATCTCAAAATTTTACTCTTGGGTCTTGACTTGCGTTACAAAAGGCCTATGAAAAATTTAGATAGAACACACTCACCCACTATAGGATTTTTGGGGTGTTACACAGCTCATTTACAATATGGCATTTGCCATCAACTTTGGACGAAACAGCGCCGGATGTAATGTGAAATCCCACACAATCCCATTGTGTATATGGTCCGCTCGGTGCCAATAAGTTGCCATGTTATTTTGTACAATTGAGGGGGGAGTTCCCTTACATAATATAATAGAGACAGTAGATCTAGCTGGTCTGTCATAATATAATAGATAATGTAGATCTAGCTGGATTGTCGTAATATAATAGATACTGTAGATCTAGCTGGTCTGTCATAATATAATAGAGACAGTAGATCTAGCTGGTCTGTCATAATAGAATAGAGACAGTATATCTAGCTGAACTGTCATAATATAATAGAGAGAGTAGATCTAGCTGGTCTGTCATAATAATAATAGAGACAGTCTATCTAGCTGTGTTAACTGTATTCATGATATAAGAGAGACAGTAGATCTACCTAGGTCTTTCATAATATAATAGAGACAGTAATTCTAGCTGGTCTGTCATAATATAATAGATACGTAGATCTAGCTGGTCGATCATAATATAATAGAGACAGTAGATCTAGCTGGAACTGTCATAATATAATAGAGAGAGTAGATCTAGCTGATCTGTTCATAATATAATAGAGACAAGTAGATCTTAGCTGTCCGTCATAATGTAATAGAGACAGTAGATCTAGCTGGTCTGTCATAATATAATAGAGACAGTAGATCTAGCTGGTTTGTTCATAATATAATAGAGACAGTAGATCTAGCTGGCCTGTCATATTATTAATAGACACAGTAGATCTAGCTGGTCTGTCATAATATAATAGAGACAGTAGATCTAGCTGGTCTGTCATAATAGAATAGATACTGTAGATCTAGCTGGTCTATCATAATATAATAGAGGCAGTAGATCTAGCTGGTCTGTCATAATATAATAGAGGCAGTTGATCTAGCTGGTCTGTCATATATAATAGAGACAGTAGATCTAGCTGGTCTTTCATAATATAATAGAGACAGTAGATCTAGCTGGTCTGTCATAATATAATAGATACAGTAGATCTAGCTGGTCTATCATAATATAATAGAGACAGTAGATCTAGCTGGTCTGTCATAATATAATAGAGACAGTGATCTAGCTGGTCTGTCATATATAATAGAGACAGTATATCTAGCTGGTCTGTCATAATATAATAGAGACATGTAGATCTAGCTGGTCTGTCATAATATAATAGAGACATGTAGATCTAGCTGGTCTGTCATAATATAATAATACAAGTAGATCTAGCTGGTCTGTCATAATATAATAGAGACAGTAGATCTAGCTGGTCTGTCATAATATAATTAAGACAGTAGATCTAGCTGGTCTGTCATAATATAATAGAGACATTTAGATCTAGCTGGTCTGTCATAATATAAGTAGAGACAGTATATCTTAGCTGGTCTGTCATAATATAATAGAGACAGTAGATCTAGCTGGTCTGTCATAATATAATAGAGACATTAGATCTAGCTGGTCTGTCATAATATAATAGAGACAGTATATCTAGCTGGTCTGTCATAATGTAATAGAGACATTAGATCTAGCTGGTCTGTCATAATATATTAGAGACAGTAGATCTAGCTGGCCTGTCATAATATAATAGACACTGTAGATCTAGCTGGTCTGTCATAATATAGTAGAGGACAGTAGATCTAGCTGGTCTGTCATAATATAATAGAGACATTAGATCTAGCTGGTCTGTCATAATACAATAGAGACTGTATATTTGGCTGGTCTGTCATAATATAATAGAGACAGTATATCTAGCTGGTCTGTCATAATATAATAGAGACAGTAGATCTAGCTGGTCTGTCATAATGTAATAGAGACATTAGATCTAGCTGGTCTGTCATAATATAATAGAGACAGTAGATCTAGCTGGTCTGTCATAATATAATAGAGACAGTAGATCTAGCTGGTCTGTCATAATATAATAGAGACAGTAGATCTAGCTGGTCTGTCCATATATAATAGAGACAAGTAGATTCTAGCTGGTCTGTCATAATATAATAGAGACATTAGATCTAGCTGGTCTGTCATAATATAATAGAGACTGTAGATTAGCTGTCTGTCATAATATAATAGAGACAGTAGATCTAGCTGGTCTGTCATAATATAAATAGAGACAGTATATCTAGCTGGTCTGTCATAATATAATAGAGACATTAGATCTAGCTGGTCTGTCATAATGTAATTAGAGAGCAGTAGATCTAGCTGGCCTGTCCATAATATATATAGAGCATGTAGATCTAGCTGGTCTGTCAATAATATATAGAGACAGTAGATCTAGCTGGTCTGTCATAATATAATAGAGACTGTAGATCTAGCTGGTCTGTCATAATATAATAGATACTGTAGATCTAGCTGGTCTGTCATAATATAATAGAGACGTTAGATCTAGCTGGTCTGTCATAATATAATAGAGACAGTAGATCTAGCTGGTCTGTCATAATATAATAGAGACTGTAGATCTAGCTGGTCTGTCATAATAATATAGACAGTAGATCTAGCTGGTCTGTCATTTATATACTAGAGACAGTAGATCTAGCTGGTCTGTCATAATATAATAGAGACATTAGATCTAGCTGGTCTGTCTTAATATAATAGAGACGTATATCTAGCTGGTCTGTCATAATATAATAGAGACAGTAGATCTAGCTGGTCTGTCATAATATAATAGAGACAGTAGATCTAGCTGGTCTGTCTTAATATAATAGATACTGTAGATCTAGCTGGTCTGTCATAATATAATAGAGACAGTAGATCTAGCTGGTCTGTCATAATAATATAGAGACAGTATATCTAGCTGGTCTGTCATAATATAATAGAGACAGTAGATCTAGCTGGTCTGTCATAATGTAATAGAGACATAGATCTAGCTGGTCTGTCATAATATAATAGAGACAGTAGATCTAGCTGGTCTGTCTTAATATAATAGAGACATTAGATCTAGCTGGTCTGTCATAATATAATAGAGACAGTAGATCTAGCTGGTCTGTCATAATATAATAGAGACAGTAGATCTAGCTGGTCTGTCATAATATAATAGAGACATTAGATCTAGCTGGTCTGTCATAATATAATATAGACAGTAGATCTAGCTGGCCTGTCATAATATAATAGATACTGTAGATCTAGCTGGTCTGTCATAATATAATAGAGACAGTAGATCTAGCTGGTCTGTCATAATATAATAGATACTGTAGATCTAGCTGGATTGTCGTAATATAATAGATACTGTAGATCTAGCTGGTCTGTCATAATATAATAGAGACATTAGATCTAGCTGGTCTGTCATAATATAATAGATACAGTATATCTAGCTGGTCTGTCATAATATAATAGAGACAGTAGATCTAGCTGGTTTGTCATAATATAATAGAGACAATAGATCTAGCTGGGCTGTCATTATATAATAGAGACAGTAGATCTAGCTGGTCTGTCATAATATAATAGAGACAGTAGATCTAGCTGGTTTGTCATAATATAATAGAGACAATAGATCTAGCTGGGCTTTCATTATATAATAGAGACAGTAGATCTAGCTGGTCTGTCATAATATAATAGAGACATTAGATCTAGCTGGTCTGTCATAATATAATAGAGATGGTATATAAAGCTGGTCTGTCATGATATAATAGAGACAGTAGATCTAGCTGGTCTGTCATAATATAATAGAGACAGTAGATCTAGCTGGTCTGTCATAATATAATAGATACTGTAGATCTAGCTGGTCTATCATAATATAATAGAGGCAGTAGATCTAGCTGGTCTGTCATAATATAATAGAGGCAGTAGATCTAGCTGGTCTGTCATTATATAATAGAGACAGTATATCTAGCTGGTCTGTCATAATATAATAGAGACATTAGATCTAGCTGGTCTGTCATAATGTAATAGAGACATTAGATCTAGCTGGTCTGTCATAATATAATAGAGACAGTAGATCTAGCTGGCTTGTCATAATATAATATATACTGTAGATCTATCTGGTCTGTCAAAATATAATAGAGACAGTAGATCTAGCTGGTCTGTCATAATATAATAGAGACAGTAGATCTAGCTGGTTTGTCATAATATAATAGATAATGTAGATCTAGCTGGATTGTCGTAATATAATAGATACTGTAGATCTAGCTGGTCTGTCATAATATAATAGAGAGAGTAGATCTATCTGGTCTGTCATAATATAATAGAGACAGTAGATCTAGCTGATCTGTCATAATATAATAGAGACAGTAGATCTAGCTGGTCTGTCATAATATAATAGAGACATTCGATCTAGCTGGTCTGTCATGATATAATAGAGACAGTAGATCTACCTGGTCTTTCATAATATAATAGAGACAGTAATTCTAGCTGGTCTGTCATAATATAATAGATACTGTAGATCTAGCTGGTCTATCATAATATAATAGAGACAGTATATCTAGCTGAACTGTCATAATATAATAGAGAGTAGATCTAGCTGATCTGTCATAATATAATAGAGACATTAGATCTAGCTGGTCTGTCATAATGTAATAGAGACAGTAGATCTAGCTGGTCTGTCATAATATAATAGAGACAGTAGATCTAGCTGGTTTGTAATAATATAATAGAGACAGTAGATCTAGCTGGCCTGTCATTTTATAATAGAGACAGTAGATCTAGCTGGCCTGTCATAATATAATATATACTGTAGATCTATCTGGTCTGTCAAAATATAATAGAGACAGTAGATCTAGCTGGTCTGTCATAATATAATAGAGACAGTAGATCTAGCTGGTTTGTCATAATATAATAGAGACAATAGATCTAGCTGGTCTGTCATAATATAATAGAGACAGTATATCTAGCTGGTCTGTCATACCTAAGGGAAGTCTGAGACGGGAGCCGTATGGTTAGTGAAGAAAGTCCCATTGCAAATGTACGGTCCCTTACCTGACGTCTTGCGACGTCGCAGAAAATCGCGGACGGCGTCGGGCCGTGGGCGGCGGAGAGCTCTTTCAGGAAGTCACCCAAAAAAACGTCTCGGACTTTCGGTTTCCGTTTTATAAAAATGACAAATTTTTTACTTTTTTCCGCATTCTCGAAAATTCCCACAAGGGGGAAAATAAATCATATTGCAAGCGCACGAGTACGTGGCAAATGAGCGCGGCCTTTTCTCCTAAACTGAAAATATTTCGAAGACGAAACTCGGCGAGCGTAGGTTTGGAGTAATGGGCAGTTGGCCCCGAACGAGATGGCGTCGAGACCTCGGCGCTTTTTGAGTTATGGCCATTTTTCTGGGATTAAAGGGTTAAAACGCAAGTAGGGTGCTAATTTGACCGCTTCATGTCAAAGTACATAAGCATACGGTGTCAGGAAAAAAAGAACCAGCCATTTATCTATCGTAATTTAAGAGAAAATGTACATTGACCGTTTGGTGATGTTCACAAAGAGGAATTTTTTTTTCAAAAAAATCACAGATCCAGTTGCAGTGTGTTCAGACGTACATTTTTAAAGTGGGTCTCGATGCTCTGCGAGAATCCTGTGATTTTATATGATTTTATGAAATAACACACACTCATTTAACCCTCTTTAAATAAGTCAGTTCTTAACATAAAGACTTAAAACTCAATATTATATAAGAGCCTACCCCAAGGAGGGTATGTGTTCACTTTCAGCTTCCTATGTCAACTGGAAGTACCTTAAAATGGTGCCATAGGGTCAGGTTTGAAGGGTAATAAGGTCAGATCTTTTCAAAACTTCACTTGTGTGATTAGACAACCCTCATGAACTGTAATCAGTCATTTCTCCCAACAGATGTCAAAGAAAAGCTCTCTCACACAAACACACACACACAAAAAGCTATGATGGAGTGAAAAAGTACGGTGCTTAAAGACACACAAAGCCTGCAATGGCATTACTATTATCTCCAGGCCGTGCCGAGTTCAACGAGATGCCCTGCTTGACCGTAGCTCGCTCGGTCTGAGCGCAGCGACCGTTACAAGAAGACGGACACGAATGACCCTTTGACCTCAATGTCAATTTTATTTGCTTTTGGGAGACAGAGAGAGAACCGTTAAGGTTAGAAGCACAATTTCACCTCAGGAACAATCCTAAGGTCCTCCCAATCTGTGCAAGCCTAACCTTGACCTTGTGGCATTAACCCTTAACAGTTAAAAGAAGGTGTTTACATCAAACAGTTTACAATGAAATGTCTCCCCATTGGAATACATTGACTGCACCTCTAAATTCAACCTAAAGCCTATGTGGGTTATGAATGTCTTATGAACCTGTCTTTGATGTCAGTCCATCAGGCCACCATGAGGTCTACCTGTGTCGATTCTAAGCTTCCTGGAGCAACCGGAAGTGGTTAAATCACCCTAAAAGTGTTTGCCATAGCCAACCTGCAGTTTGAGAGAAATAGTGCATTCAGCCCTATGTAAATCAGTCAATTTTTAACATACAGACTTAAAACTCAGGATTCTGTAACAGCCTACTCCAGTGATGATATGTGTTTATTTATAGCTTCCTGTGACAACCGGAAGTGCCATAACTGGTGTCAAATGGGCTGTTTCGAAGTGTTAAAAATGTCAAATCTTTCCAAAACTTCATATATGTGAATAGACAACCCTCATGAACTGTAAATCAGTCCTTCATCCCATCAGATTTCAACAAAAAAATACACACCGACACAGAAATGATGGAGGGACACACTGAGGGGCTAAGAGGCAGACAGTGCCTGCAGTAGTTACTTTTGTTCCAACTTTTAAAGAACCGTCAGACCTAGAGTTCTGAAAATTTACAAACCTGTTCTAGACCTCAGGTTGATTGTGCACGGTGAATTATATGACTCTAGAAGGTTCTCGGATCGATAAAAAGCCTCGTGTATTTGCCATGTTTTCAATTCATTTTGACCTCAACGAAACGGACGACCTTTAGAAAAGTCCCAGAGTCTCAAGACTAGGTGCGTTGAAACCGGCTCGGCCCATAGAGACAGACCCCAACGAGCCTGTTTGATTGCTCATTCAAGGACCCCGTAGCAAGGCAATGAAAAAAGTGGAATTTCAGCACCAATTAGGGTTTTGCTCGGGCACCGAATGACCTATCGAGCCGAAACTTGGGATTCGAGGTCGCTTCACATAGGGCTAAACATAATGTGTGAACTGGACCCGCAGCTAGAACATAACTACGTATTATTTGTTTTATTATGGTTTAAATGGAAGGCGCTGTGAATTTTGGGCCTGCTCTGAAATATGTTATAGTTGGCATCTAAAGGAGTTGGAAAAAGTGAGTTTGGAGTCAGATGGTATCAGTTTGGTGTCTGAAAATATCTATTTGACTGATGGACACTGACTTGCTCGTTGACTTTTGTACATTTGCAATATGTTTCAACGGGGAGGTACCATGAGGAAAAAGCGACATGATGAAATTTCACGAAACGAGCGATGGAGAGGAACCACTATCACTGCCCGGCCATCCTGAGGTCATCAGACCGTTGACTTTTGCATTTCTAAAGTATTTAAGAGAATGTACGTTACATTTGCAATATGATTCAACATCACATCATATTGCAAATGCACGTTAGATTTGCAATATGATGTGATGTTGAATCATATTGCAAATGTAACGTGCATTCTTTAAATACTTTAGAAATACAAAAGTCAACGTCCTGATGACCTCAGGATGGCCGGGCAGTGATAGTGGTTCCTCTCCATCGCTCGTTGCGTGAAATTTCATCATGTCGATTTTGGTGATGGTACCCCCGCGTTGAAACATATTGCAAATGTACAAAAGTCGACTAGCAAGTCAACTAGCAAGTGTCAACAAAAGTCAACTAGCAAGTGTCCATCAGTCAATTGGATATTTTCAGACACCAAACTGATACCATCTGACTCCAAACTCACTTTTTACAACTCCTTTAGAAGCCAACTATCACATATTTCAGAGCAGGCCCAAAATTCACAGCGCCTTCCATGAATGCACCAAAATAGCATTCTGAAATCACCACTAAAATGACATCGCCATATTCTCCAGGCCGTGCCGAGTTCAACGGGATGCCCCGCTTGACCGTAGCTCGCTCGGTCTGAGCGCAGCGACCGTTACAAGAGAACGGACACGAATGACCTTTTGACCTCAATGTCAATTTTATTTGCTTTTGGGAGACAGAGAGAGAACCGTTAAGGTTAGAAACACAATTTCACCTCAGGAACAATCCTAAGGTCCTCCCGATCTGTGCAAGCCTAACCTTGACCTTGTGGCATTAACCCTTCACAGTTAAAAGAAGGCGTTTACATCAAACAGTTTACAATGACATTTCGCCCCATAGGAATACATTGACTGCTCCTCTAAGTTCAACCTGAAGCCTATGTGGGTTATGAATGTCTTATGAACCTGTCTTTGATAACAATCCATCAGGCTACTATGAGGTCTACCTGTGTTGATTATAAGCTACCTGGAGCAACCGGAAGTGGTTAAAATCACCCTAAAAAGTGTCCAGATATACATGACTTGCAATTTTGAAAATCACTGCATTCAACCCTATGTAGATCAGTCAATTCTTAACGTATAGACTTAAAACTCAGGATTCTGTAACAGCATACCCCAGTCAAGATATGTGTTTATTTATAGCTTCCTGTGCCAACCGGAAGTGCCTTAAAATGGTGTCATGGTGCTGTTTCGAAGGGTTAAAAAGGTCAGAACTTTTCAAAACTTCATTTGTGTGATTAGACAACCCTCATGAACTGTAAATCAGTCATGGCTCTAAACAGATGTCAAAGAAACGCTCTCTCTCACACACAAACACACACACAAAGCAATGATGGAGTGAGAAAGTACGGTGCTTAACGACACACAAAGCCTGCAATGGCATTACTATTATCTCCAGGCCGTGCCGAGTTCAACGAGATGCCCCGCTTGACCGTAGCTCGCTCGGTCTGAGCGCACCGACCGTTACAAGAGAACGGACCCAAATGACCCTTTGACCTCAATGTCAATTTTATTTGCTTTTGGCACACAGAGAGAGAACCGTTAAGGTTAGAAACACAATTTCACCTCAGGAATGTTCTTAAGGTCCTCCCGATCTGTGCAAGCCTAACCTTGACCTTGTGGCATTAACCCTTGACAGTTAAAAGAAGGTGTTTACATCAAACAGTTTACAATGACATTTCGCCCCATTGGAATACATTGACTGCTCCCCTAAATTCAACCTGAAGCCTATGTGGGTTATGAATGTCTTATGAACCTGTCTTTGATGACAGTCCATCAGGCCACCATGAGGTCTACCTGTGTCGATTCTAAGCTTCCTGGAGCAACCGGAAGTGGTTAAAATCACCCTAAAAGTGTTTGCAATATCCAACCTGCAGTTTGAGAGAAATAGTGCATTCAGCCCTATGTAAATCAGTCAATTTTTAACATATAGACTTAAAACTCAGGATTCTCTAACAGCATACTCCAGTGAGTATATGTGTTTACTTACAGCTTCCTGTGCCAACCGGAAGTGCCATAATTGGTGTCAAATGGGCTGTTTTGAAGGGTTAAAAATGTCAAATCTTTCCAAAACTTCATATTTGTGATTAGGCAACCCTCCTGAACTGTAAATCAGTCATTAGTCCCATCAGATTCCAAAGAAAAATTTACACACCCAAACAGAAATGATGGAGGGACACACTGAGGGGCTAAGAGGCAGACATTGCCTGTGGTAGTTACTTTTGTTCCAACTTTTAAAGAACCGTCAGACCTAGAGTTCTGAAACTTTGGAAACCTGTTCTAGACCTCAGGTTGATTGTGCACGGTGAGTTATGTGGCTCTAGAAGGTTCTCAGACCGATAAACAGCCTTGTGTATTTGCTATGTTTTCAATTCATTTTCAGCTCAACAAAACTGACAACATTTAGAAAAGTCCCAGAGTCTCAAGACTAGGTGCATTGAAACCGGCTCGGCCCATAGAGTCAGACCCCAACGAGCCTGTTTGATTGCTCGTTCAAGGACCCCGTAGCAAGGCAATGAAAAAAGTGGATTTTCAGCACCAATTAAGGTATTGCTCGAGCACCGAATGACCTATCGGGCCGAAACTTGGGATTCGAGGTCGCCTCACATAGGGCTAAACATAATGTGAGAACTGGACCCGCAGCTAGAACATAACTACGTATTATTTGTTTTATTATGGTTTAAATGGAAGGCGCTGTGAATTTTGGGCCTGCTCTGAAATATGTTATAGTTGGCTTCTAAAGGAGTTGGAAAAAGTGAGTTTAGTGTCAGATGGTATCAGTTTGGTGTCTGACAATATCCAATTGACTGATGGACACTGACTTGCTAGTTGACTTTTGTGCATTTGCAATATGTTTCAACGGGGGGGTACCATTACCAAAATCGACATGATGAAATTTCCACGCAACGAGCGATGGAGAGGAACCACTAACACTGCCCGGCCATCCTGAGGTCATCAGGACGTTCAATTTTGTATTTCTAAAGTATTTAAAGAATGCACGTTACATTTGCAATATGATTCAACACATCATATTGCAAATGTAACACTGTGTGTTATGTTTGCAATATGATTCAACACATCATATTACAAATGTAACACTGTGTGTTATGTTTGCAATATGATTCAACACATCATATTGCAAATGTAACACTGTGTGTTATGTTTGCAATATGATTCAACACATCATATTACAAATGTAACACTGTGTGTTATGTTTGCAATATGATTCAACACATCATATTGCAAATATAACAGTGTGTGTTTGCAATATGATTCAACAGTGTGTTATGTTTGCAATATGATGTGATGTTTTTCACTGTTGAATCATATGCAAATGTAACGTGCATTCTTTAAATAAACCCTATGTGGGTTATGAATGTCTTATGAACCTGTCTTCAATGACAATCCATCAAGCCACTATGAGGTCTACCTGTGTTGATTCTAAGCTTCCTGGAGCAACCGGAAGTGATAAAATCACCCTAAAAGGGTTTTACCCAACCAGCAGTTTGTGATATATAGTGCATTCAACCCTGTGTAAATCAGTCAGTTCTTAACGTATAGACTTAAAACTCAGGATTCTGTAAAAGCATACCCCGATCAGGATAGGTGTTTACTTATAGCTTCCTGTGCCAACCGGAAGTGCCTTAAAATGGGGTCATAGGTGCTGTTTCAAAGGGTTAAAAAAGTCAGATCTTTCCAAAACTTTAAGTGTGTGATTAGGCAACCCTCATGAAGTGTAAATCAGTCATTTCTCTAATCAGATGTCAAAGAAAAGCTCACACACACACACACAGACACACACAGCAAGGATGGAATGAAAAAGTATGGTGCTTAAAGACACACAGAGCCTTAAATGCTTTTAGGGGGGATCCAGACTTCCATACCCGCTCTGGGAGCACTATACTACGGGCAAAAATCAATGGGTGCTGGCCTGAGTGATTTATGGAGGTTTTCAGAAAAAGTCAAAAAATATTCTGTTTCATGTTTTGGGTTACCACACACGATTTTCAATACAGTTTTAAATGCTTCATTTTGGCCTTTAAAAAAAAAAGTTATTTTCGACTATGAAGGGGGTGATACGTTTTTTCCAAATTTTTGACATTTTTTACTTCCTATGAAATCACATTCCAAATGCACAAAACATATTCCTTAAGTACAAGTAAACATTTATAAAAAATTATGATAATAAAATGTGACTAAAGTACTTTCATACAGTTCTTACACATGTGTAATTGACATAAAACTCAAAAAAAATTGAAAAACGGTCCAGAAAGCACTTTTTTAAAGGGGGTGATATGTTTTTTCCAAATTTTTGACATATGACTTTTGACTTCCTATGAAATCACATTCCAAATGCACAAAACAAATTCCTTAAGTCCAAATAAAAATGTCTTAAAAATTATGTTAATAAAATTTGACAAAAGTATTTTCATACAGTTCTTACACGTGTAATTGACATAAAAATTGAAAGAATTTCGAAAAACGGTCCAGAAAGCACTTTTTTAAAGGGGGTGATACATTTTTTCCAAATTTTTGACATTTTTGACTTTTGACTTTTGACTTCCTATGAAATCACATTCCAAATGCACAAAACAAATTCCTTAAGTCCAAATAAAAATGTCCAAAAAATTATGTTAATAAAATTTGACAAAAGTATTTTCATACAGTTCTTACACATGTGTAATTGACATAAAACTCGAAAGAATTTCGAAAAAAGGTCCAGAAAGCACTTTTTTAAGGGGGTTATAAGTTTTTGCTAAAACTTTCAAAATCTCAAAATTTTACTCTTGGGTCTTGACTTGCGTTACAAAAGGCCTATGAAAAATTTAGATAGAACACACTCACCCACTATAGGATTTTTGGGGTGTTACACAGCTCATTTACAATATGGCATTTGCCATCAACTTTGGACGAAACAGCGCCGGATGTAATGTGAAATCCCACACAATCCCATTGTGTATATGGTCCGCTCGGTGCCAATAAGTTGCCATGTTATTTTGTACAATTGAGGGGGGAGTTCCCTTACATAATATAATAGAGACAGTAGATCTAGCTGGTCTGTCATAATATAATAGATAATGTAGATCTAGCTGGATTGTCGTAATATAATAGATACTGTAGATCTAGCTGGTCTGTCATAATATAATAGAGACAGTAGATCTAGCTGGTCTGTCATAATAGAATAGAGACAGTATATCTAGCTGAACTGTCATAATATAATAGAGAGAGTAGATCTATCTGGTCTGTCATAATATAATAGAGACAGTAGATCTAGCTGATCTGTCATAATATAATAGAGACAGTAGATCTAGCTGGTCTGTCATAATATAATAGAGACATTCGATCTAGCTGGTCTGTCATGATATAATAGAGACAGTAGATCTACCTGGTCTTTCATAATATAATAGAGACAGTAATTCTAGCTGGTCTGTCATAATATAATAGATACTGTAGATCTAGCTGGTCTATCATAATATAATAGAGACAGTAGATCTAGCTGAACTGTCATAATATAATAGAGAGAGTAGATCTAGCTGATCTGTCATAATATAATAGAGACATTAGATCTAGCTGGTCTGTCATAATGTAATAGAGACAGTAGATCTAGCTGGTCTGTCATAATATAATAGAGACAGTAGATCTAGCTGGTTTGTCATAATATAATAGAGACAGTAGATCTAGCTGGCCTGTCATTATATAATAGAGACAGTAGATCTAGCTGGTCTGTCATAATATAATAGAGACAGTAGATCTAGCTGGTCTGTCATAATATAATAGATACTGTAGATCTAGCTGGTCTATCATAATATAATAGAGGCAGTAGATCTAGCTGGTCTGTCATAATATAATAGAGGCAGTTGATCTAGCTGGTCTGTCATTATATAATAGAGACAGTATATCTAGCTGGTCTGTCATAATATAATAGAGACAGTATATCTAGCTGGTCTGTCATAATTAAATAGAGACAGTAGATCTAGCTGGCTTGTCATAATATAATATATACTGTAGATCTATCTGGTCTGTCAAAATATAATAGAGACAGTAGATCTAGCTGGTCTGTCATAATATAATAGAGACAGTAGATCTAGCTGGTTTGTCATAATATAATAGAGACAATAGATCTAGCTGGTCTGTCATAATATAATAGAGACAGTATATCAAGCTGGTCTGTCATAATATAATAGATACTGTAGATCTAGCTGGTCTGTCATAATATAATAGAGACATTAGATCTAGCTGGTCTGTCATAATATAATAGAGACAGTATATCTAGCTGGTCTGTCATAATGTAATAGAGACATTAGATCTAGCTGGTCTGTCATAATATATTAGAGACAGTAGATCTAGCTGGCCTGTCATAATATAATAGACACTGTAGATCTAGCTGGTCTGTCATAATATAGTAGAGACAGTAGATCTAGCTGGTCTGTCATAATATAATAGAGACATTAGATCTAGCTGGTCTGTCATAATACAATAGAGACTGTATATTTGGCTGGTCTGTCATAATATAATAGAGACAGTATATCTAGCTGGTCTGTCATAATATAATAGAGACAGTAGATCTAGCTGGTCTGTCATAATGTAATAGAGACATTAGATCTAGCTGGTCTGTCATAATATAATAGAGACAGTAGATCTAGCTGGTCTGTCATAATATAATAGAGACAGTAGATCTAGCTGGTCTGTCATAATATAATAGAGACAGTAGATCTAGCTGGTCTGTCATAATATAATAGAGACATTAGATCTAGCTTGTCTGTCATAATGTAATATAGACAGTAGATCTAGCTGGCCTGTCATAATATAATAGATCCTGTAGATCTAGCTGGTCTGTCATAATATAATAGAGACAGTAGATCTAGCTGGTCTGTCATAATATAATAGAGACAGTATATCTAGCTGGTCTGTCATAATATAATAGAGACAGTAGATCTAGCTGGTTTGTCATAATATAATAGAGACAATAGATCTAGCTGGGCTGTCATTATATAATAGAGGCAGTAGATCTAGCTGGTCTGTCATTATATAATAGAGACAGTAGATCTAGCTGGTCTGTCATAATATAATAGAGACAATAGATCTATCTGGGCTTTCATTATATAATAGAGATAGTAGATCTAGCTGGTCTGTCATAATATAATAGAGACATTAGATCTAGCTGGTCTGTCTTAATATAATAGAGACAGTATATCTAGCTGGTCTGTCATGATATAATAGAGACAGTAGATCTAGCTGGTCTGTCATAATATAATAGAGACAGTAGATCTAGCTGGTCTGTCATAATATAATAGATACTGTAGATCTAGCTGGTCTGTCATAATATAATAGAGACAGTAGATCTAGCTGGTCTGTCATAATAAAATAGAGACAGTATATCTAGCTGGTCTGTCATAATATAATAGAGACAGTAGATCTAGCTGGTCTGTCATAATGTAATAGAGACATTAGATCTAGCTGGTCTGTCATAATATAATAGAGACATTCGATCTAGCTGGTCTTTCATTATATAATAGAGACATTCGATCTAGCTGGTCTGTCATAATATAATAGAGACAGTAGATCTAGCTGGTCCTGTCATAATATAATAGAGACAGTAGATCTAGCTGGTCTGTCATAATATAATAGAGACATTAGATCTAGCTGGTCTGTCATAATGTAATATAGACAGTAGATCTAGCTGGCCTGTCATAATATAATAGATACTGTAGATCTAGCTGGTCGTGTAATAATATAATAGAGACAGTTAGATCTA
>NW_024060375.1:202500-227385 GCF_016432855.1 Salvelinus namaycush | reverse complement strand
TAACCACCATATGTCTGTGTCAAGTTAAACCCCATCATCCTCAGTAAAGTTGTTTAACCACCATATGTCTGTGTCTAGTTAAACCCCATCATCCTCAGTAAAGTTGTTTAACCACCACCACATGTCTGTGTCTAGTTAAACCCCATCATCCTCAGTAAAGTTGTTTAACCACCACCATATGTCTGTGTCTAGTTAAACCCCATCATCCTCAGTAAAGTTGTTTAACCACCATATGTCTGTGTCTAGTTAACCCCATCATCCTCAGTAAAGTTGTTTAAACCACCATATGTCTGTGTCTAGTTAAACCCCATCATCCTCAGTAAAGTTGTTTAACCACCATATGTTCTGTGTCTAGTTAAACCCCATCATCCTCAGTAAAGTTGTTTAACCACCATTGTCCTGTGTCTAGTTAAACCCCATCATCCTCAGTAAAGTTGTTTAACCACCATATGTCTGTGTCTAGTTAAACCCCATCATCCTCAGTAAAGTTGTTTAACCACCATATGTCTGTGTCTAGTTAAACCCCATCATCCTCAGTAAAGTTGTTTAACCACCACCATATGTCTGTGTCTAGTTAAACCCCATCATCCTCAGTAAAGTTGTTTAACCACCACCATATGTCTGTGTCTAGTTAAACCCCATCATCCTCAGTAAAGTTGTTTAACCACCACCATATGTCTGTGTCTAGTTAAACCCCATCATCCTCAGTAAAGTTGTTTAACCACCACCATATGTCTGTGTCTAGTTAAACCCCATCATCCTCAGTAAAGTTGTTTAACCACCATATGTCTGTGTCTAGTTAAACCCCATCATCCTCAGTAAAGTTGTTTAACCACCATATGTCTGTGTCTAGTTAAACCCCATCATCCTCAGTAAAGTTGTTTAACCACCACCATATGTCTGTGTCTAGTTAAACCCCATCATCCTCAGTAAAGTTGTTTAACCACCATATGTCTGTGTCTAGTTAAACCCCATCATCCTCAGTAAAGTTGTTTAACCACCATATGTCTGTGTCTAGTTAAACCCCATCATCCTCAGTAAAGTTGTTTAACCACCATATGTCTGTGTCTAGTTAAACCCCATCATCCTCAGTAAAGTTGTTTAACCACCATATGTCTGTGTCTAGTTAAACCCCATCATCCTCAGTAAAGTTGTTTAACCCACCATTGTCTGTGTCTAGTTAAACACCATCATCCTCAGTAAAGTTGTTTAACCACCATATGTCTGTGTCTAGTTAAACCCCATCATCCTCAGTAAAGTTGTTTAACCACCATATGTCTGTGTCTAGTTAAACCCCATCATCCTCAGTAAAGTTGTTTAACCACCACATGTCTGTGTCTAGTTAAACCCCATCATCCTCAGTAAAGTTGTTTAACCACCATATGTCTGTGTCTAGTTAAACCCCATCATCCTCAGTAAAGTTGTTTAACCACCATATGTCTGTGTCTAGTTAAACCCCATCATCCTCAGTAAAGTTGTTTAACCACCATATGTCTGTGTCTAGTTAAACCCCATCATCCTCAGTAAAGTTGTTTAACCACCACCATATGTCTGTGTCTAGTTAAACCCCATCATCCTCAGTAAAGTTGTTTAACCACCACCATATGTCTGTGTCTAGTTAAACCCCATCATCCTCAGTAAAGTTGTTTAACCACCACCATATGTCTGTGTCTAGTTAAACCCCATCATCCTCAGTAAAGTTGTTTAACCACCATATGTCTGTGTCTAGTTAAACCCCATCATCCTCAGTAAAGTTGTTTAACCACCATATGTCTGTGTCTAGTTAAACCCCATCATCCTCAGTAAAGTTGTTTAACCACCATATGTCTGTGTCTAGTTAAACCCCATCATCCTCAGTAAAGTTGTTTAACCACCATATGTCTGTGTCTAGTTAAACCCCATCATCCTCAGTAAAGTTGTTTAACCACCACATATGTCTGTGTCTAGTTAAACCCCATCATCCTCAGTAAAGTTGTTTAACCACCACCATATGTCTGTGTCTAGTTAAACCCCATCATCCTCAGTAAAGTTGTTTAACCACCATATGTCTGTGTCTAGTTAAACCCCATCATCCTCAGTAAAGTTGTTTAACCACCATATGTCTGTGTCTAGTTAAACCCCATCATCCTCAGTAAAGTTGTTTAACCACCATATGTCTGTGTCTAGTTAACCCCATCATCCTCAGTAAAGTTGTTTAACCACCATATGTCTGTGTCTAGTTAAACCCATCATCCTCAGTAAAGTTGTTTAACCACCATATGTCTGTGTCTAGTTAAACACCCATCATCCTCAGTAAAGTTGTTTAAACCACCATATGTCTGTGTCTAGTTAAACCCCATCATCCTCAGTAAAGTTGTTTAACCACACCATATGTCTGTGTCTCATCCTCAGTAAAGTTGTTTAACCACCATATGTCTGTGTCTAGTTAAACCCCATCATCCTCAGTAAAGTTGTTTAACCACCATATGTCTGTGTCTAGTTAAACCCCATCATCCTCAGTAAAGTTGTTTAACCACCATATGTCTGTGTCTAGTTAAACCCCATCATCCTCAGTAAAGTTGTTTAACCACCCATATGTCTGTGTCTAGTTAAACCCCATCATCCTCAGTAAAGTTGTTTAACCACCATATGTCTGTGTCTAGTTAAACCCCATCATCCTCAGTAAAGTTGTTTAACCACCACCATATGTCTGTGTCTAGTTAAACCCCATCATCCTCAGTAAAGTTGTTTAACCACCACATGTCTGTGTCTAGTTAAACCCCATCATCCTCAGTAAAGTTGTTTAACCACCATATGTCTGTGTCTAGTTAAACCCCATCATCCTCAGTAAAGTTGTTTAACCACCATATGTCTGTGTCTAGTTAAACCCCATCATCCTCAGTAAAGTTGTTTAACCACCATATGTCTGTGTCTAGTTAAACCCCATCATCCTCAGTAAAGTTGTTTAACCCACCATATGTCTGTGTCTAGTTAAACCCCATCATCCTCAGTAAAGTTGTTTAACCACCATTGTCTGTGTCTAGTTAAACCCCAATCATCCTCAGTAAAGTGTTTAACCACCAGTGTCTGTGTCTAGTTAAACCCCATCATCCTCAGTAAAGTTGTTTAACCACCATATGTCTGTGTCTAGTTAAACCCCATCATCCTCAGTAAAGTTGTTTACACCACCATATGTCTGTGCTCTAGGTTAAACCCCATCATCCTCAGTAAAGTTGTTTAACCACCATATGTCTTGTGTCTAGTTAAACCCCATCATCCTCAGTTAAAGTTGTTTAACACCACCAATGTCTGTGTCTAGTTAAAACCCATCATCCTCAGTAAAGTTGTTTAACCACCATATGTCTGTGTCTAGTTAAACCCCATCATCCTCAGTAAAGTTGTTTAACCACCATATGTCTGTGTCTAGTTAAACCCCATCATCCCTCAGTAAAGTTGTTTAACCACACCATGTCTGTGTCTAGTTAAACCCCATCATCCTCAGTAAAGTTGTTTAACCACCATATGTCTGTGTCTAGTTAAACCCCATCATCCTCAGTAAAGTTGTTTAACCACCATATGTCTGTGTCTAGTTAAACCCCATCATCCTCAGTAAAGTTGTTTAACCACCATATGTCTGTGTCTAGTTAAACCCCATCATCCTCAGTAAAGTTGTTTAACCACCATGTCTGTGTCTAGTTAAACCCCATCATCCTCAGTAAAGTTGTTTAACCACCATGTCTGTGTCTAGTTAAACCCCATCATCCTCAGTAAAGTTGTTTAACCACCACCATATGTCTGTGTCTAGTTAAACCCCATCATCCTCAGTAAAGTTGTTTAACCACCACCATATGTCTGTGTCTAGTTAAACCCCATCATCCTCAGTAAAGTTGTTTAACCACCATATGTCTGTGTCTAGTTAAACCCCATCATCCTCAGTAAAGTTGTTTAACCACCATATGTCTGTGTCTAGTTAAACCCCATCATCCTCAGTAAAGTTGTTTAACCACCACCATATGTCTGTGTCTAGTTAAACCCCATCATCCTCAGTAAAGTTGTTTAACCACCACCATATGTCTGTGTCTAGTTAAACCCCATCATCCTCAGTAAAGTTGTTTAACCACCATATGTCTGTGTCTAGTTAAACCCCATCATCCTCAGTAAAGTTGTTTAACCACCATATGTCTGTGTCTAGTTAAACCCCATCATCCTCAGTAAAGTTGTTTAACCACCATATGTCTGTGTCTAGTTAAACACCATCATCCTCAGTAAAGTTGTTTAACCACCATATGTCTGTGTCTAGTTAAACACCATCATCCTCAGTAAAGTTGTTTAACCACCATATGTCTGTGTCTAGTTAAACCCCATCATCCTCAGTAAAGTTGTTTAACCACCATATGTCTGTGTCTAGTTAAACCCCATCATCCTCAGTAAAGTTGTTTAACCACCATATGTCTGTGTCTAGTTAAACCCCATCATCCTCAGTAAAGTTGTTTAACCACCATATGTCTGTGTCTAGTTAAACCCCATCATCCTCAGTAAAGTTGTTTAACCACCACCATATGTCTGTGTCTAGTTAAACCTCATCATCCTCAGTAAAGTTGTTTAACCACCATGTCTGTGTCTAGTTAAACCCCATCATCCTCAGTAAATTGTTTAACCACACCATATGTCTGTGTCTAGTTAAACCCCATCATCCTCAGTAAAGTTGTTTAACCACCACCATGTGTCTGTGTCTAGTTAAACCCCATCATCCTCAGTAAAGTTGTTTAACCACCATGTCTGTGTCTAGTTAAACCCCATCATCCTCAGTAAAGTTGTTTAACCACCATATGTCTGTGTCTAGTTAAACCCCATCATCCTCAGTAAAGTTGTTTAACCACCATATGTCTGTGTCTAGTTAAACACCATCATCCTCAGTAAAGTTGTTTAACCACCACATGTCTGTGTCTAGTTAAACACCATCATCCTCAGTAAAGTTGTTTAACCACCACCATATGTCTGTGTCTAGTTAAACACCATCATCCTCAGTAAAGTTGTTTAACCACCACCATATGTCTGTGTCTAGTTAAACCCCATCATCCTCAGTAAAGTTGTTTAACCACCACATGTCTGTGTCTAGTTAAACCCCATCATCCTCAGTAAAGTTGTTTAACCACCACCATGTGTCTGTGTCTAGTTAAACCCCATCATCCTCAGTAAAGTTGTTCTTGCCACTATAGGGGGTGCTGTTTCGCATTAGCATAATTTGCTCTACAGATTAAACTGCCTAGTACTCAATTCTTGCTCGTACAATATGCATATTATTATTATTATTGGATAGAAAACACTCTCTAGTTTCTATAGCCGTTGGAATTTTGTCTCTGAGTGGAACAGAACTCCTTCTACAGCACTTTTCATGACAGGGAGTCAGATTTCAGACATCTTGGCCCCTGATCTGGGGTCGGTTTAAAGGTCCCTGTAAATGCTATGGAGAAACAGACACTGCTTACGTCTTCCCCTGGGTGTCAGTACGTGGTGACGCTTTGAATGGAGTCGATTGCGCAATCAGGGCCTGTATAAAACAGCAAATACCGGAAGTAGCTTCCCTTTGCTGCCTGCGCCTGACGCACGAAGGACGTCGGACTCGCCTCCTTCCAACCTGTTGTTTAGCCAGTAATATTTCTCCGGTCATGTTTTTACTCGTTATAGGTGTTAAAAACATCATAAGGTAGTTAATTTAAACCGTTTTATAGCAATTTATATCCGTTTAGTGCGATTTTGAGGCATTTCTTTCTGAGACACTTTGAACCGCTGGGCACGTTTCCAGTTCATGCCGAACGTTAGTGGGCATTTCCACATGGCAAGAGGACAGCTTTCGACCAAAAGACGATTAGACCCAAGAAAGGATTCATTGCCCAAGATTCTGATGGAAGAACAGCTCATAGTAAGAACAATTTATGATGATAAATCGTGTTTCTGTCGAAAAATGTTAAACGCTTATGCCGCCATTTTGTTTTGTATAGCTTCGCTTGGCGCAACCTGTATTGAAAAGTAAGGATAATTTAAAAAATGTAATTCAGCGATTGTATTAAGAATTAAATTGTCTATCAATCGCTGTCCACCCTGTATTTTTTAGTCAAGTTTATGAGTATTTATGTATAAGACTAGATCACTGTCTAATATGGCGCACGACATTTTCTGACCAGCTGGGCTACTTTTCTCATTGTCTAACCATGATTTTGGTGGCTAAATATGCACATTTTCGAACAAACTCTATATGTATGTTGTAATATGATGTTACAGGAGTGTCATCGGAAGAATTCTGAGAAGGTTAGTGAAAAAATTAATATATTTTGGCGATGATAACGATATCGCTCTCTTTGGCTTGAATCAATGGTCGGGTAACGTTTGCATATGTGGTATGCTAATATAACGATTTATTGTGTTTTCGCTGTAAAACACTTAGAACATCTGAAATATTGTCTGAATTCACAAGATCTGTGTCTTTCCATTGCTGTGAGTTGTGTATTTTTAAGAAATGTTCTATGATTAGTAATTAGGTAATACACGTTGCTCTGTGTATTTATTCTAGTCGAGTTGTGATGGTGGGTGCAATTGTAAACTATGATTTATACCTGAAATATGCACATTTTTCTAACAAAACCTATCCTATACAATAAATATGTTATCAGACTGTCATCTGATGAGGTTTTTTCTTGGTTAGTGGCTATCAATATCTTTATTTGGCCGAATTGGTGATAGCACCTGATGGAGTAAGAAACTGATGGAGTTAGGAAAGTAGTGTCTTTTGCTAACGTGGTTAGCTAATAGATTTACATATTTTGTCTTCCCTGTAAAACATTTTAAAAATCTGAAATGGTGGCTTTATTCACAAGATCTGTATCTTTCATTTGGTGTCTTGGACTTGTGATTTAATGATATTTAGATGCTACTATTTAATTGTGACGCTATGCTAGCGATGCTAATCAGTGTGGGGGGGGTGGGGGGTGATCCCGGATACGGGGTTGAGGTTCGGTAAAGGTTAACCACCATATGTCTGTGTCTAGTTAAACACCATCATCCTCAGTAAAGTTGTTTAACCACCATATGTCTGTGTCTAGTTAAACCCCATCATCCTCAGTAAAGTTGTTTAACCACCACCATATGTCTGTGTCTAGTTAAACCCCATCATCCTCAGTAAAGTTGTTTAACCACCACCATGTGTCTGTGTCTAGTTAAACCCCATCATCCTCAGTAAAGTTGTTTAACCACCACCAAATGTCTGTGTCTAGTTAAACCCCATCGTCCTCAGTAAAGTTGGTTAACCACCATGTCTGTGTCTAGTTAAACCCCATCATCCTCAGTAAAGTTGTTTAACCACCATGTCTGTGTCTAGTTAAACCCCATCATCCTCAGTAAAGTTGTTTAACCACCATGTGTCTGTGTCTAGTTAAACCCCATCATCCTCAGTAAAGTTGTTTAACCACCATCATATGTCTGTGTCTAGTTAAACCCCATCATCCTCAGTAAAGTTGTTTAACCTCTAACACCTCCCAAACCCGGATCCGGGAGCACCCCCATCAGTAGAAAAGCTACTAGCATAGCCTGGCATAGCGTCACAAGTAAATACCAGCATCTAAATATCATTAAATCACAAGTCCAAGACACCAGATGAAAGATACACATCTTGTGAATCCAGCCATCATTTCTGATTTTTAAAATGTTTTACAGGGAAGACACAATATGTAAATCTATTAGCTAACCACGTTAGCAAAAGACACCACTTTTTTTACTCCACCAGTTTTTTACTCCATCAGTAGCTATCACAAATTCGACCAAATAAAGATATAAATAGCCACTAACCAAGAAACAACTTCATCAGATGACAGTCTGATAACATATTTATTGTATAGCATATGTTTTGTTAGAAAAATGTGCATATTTCAGGTATAAATCATAGTTTACCATTGCAGCCACCATCACAACTCTCACCAAAGCGACTAAAATAACTACAGAGAGTAACGTGTATTACCTAATTACTCATCATAAAACATTTCTTAAAAATACACAGCGTACAGCAATTGAAAGACACAGATCTTGTGAATCCAGACAATATTTCAGATTTTCTAAGTGTTTTACAGCGAAAACACAATATAGCGTTATATTAGCATACCACAATAGCAAACATCACAACAGCATTGATTCTGGCCAAACGTAGCGATTACGTATAAACCACCAAAAGATATTAATTTTTTCACTAACCTTCTCAGAATTCTTCAGATGACAGTCCTATAACATCATATTACACAATGCATATAGAGTTTGTTCGAAAATGTGCATATTTAGCGGCACAAATCGTGGTTATACAATGAGAAAAGTAGCAAAGCTGCCCAGAAAATGGCAGGAGAAATCTTTGAAGAGGCACCTATTCTAATCAGTAACTATTCCAAAACTTGACTAAAAAATACAGGTTGGACAGCAATTGAAAGACAAATTAGTTCTTAATGCAATCGCTGGGTTACATTTTTAAAATTAACGTTACTGCGCAATACAGCGTGCGCTAAAGCGAGACCGCACCATAATTCATGGCGGAATAATTATTTGACATTTGTCAACATAAGTACGAATTAACAGCATAAAGACTGCTTACTATTAGCTGAGCTTCCATCAGAATCTTGGGCAAGGTGTCCTTTCTCCAGAACAATCGTCTTTGGGTTGAAAGATGTCCTCTTGTCCGGTCGAAATAGCCGCTAATGTTAGCCACCAACTGGAGAGGTGTCCAACTCGTGAATGCGCATGACAAAGAAATCCCAGAAAATCGCAATAAACTGCTATAAACTGCTATAAGTCGGTTTAAATTAACTACCTTATGATGTCTTTAACACCTATAACGAATAAAAACATGACCGGAGATATAGAACTACTAAAACGAAAGCGTTTGCAGGACGCCATTGTGATGTCTTCTTGCGTCAGGCGCACCGTTGAAAAGGACGGTACTTCCGTTCCACGGTCTTATAAAGGGCCCCAGATTGCGCAATCCACTCCATTCAAAATCTTCCCGCTTACTGACATCTAGAGGAAGACGTATGCAGTGCATGTAGCCCGATGGCTTACATGGGGACTTATAAACTGGCCTCAGAACAGGGACCTCGATTTCTGAAATCTCACTCCCTGACAGGAAATGTGCTGCAGAATGAGTTCTGTTTCACTCAGAGAAATAATTCAAACGGTTTTAGAAACTAGAGAGTGTTTTCTATCCAATAGTAATAATAATATGCATATTGTACGAGCAAGAATTGAGTACGAGGCAGTTTAATTTGGGAACTAATTATTACAAAGTCGAAATGGCGCCCCCCTAGGCTCAAGAAGTTAACCACCATATGTCTGTGTCTAGTTAAACCCCATCATCCTCAGTAAAGTTGTTTAACCACCATATGTCTGTGTCTAGTTAAACACCATCATCCTCAGTAAAGTTGTTTAACCCCATCATCGTCATAGTGATTTGATGTGTAGCAGACCTGTTGGTTTTTGAGTGTTTCTACGTCCCAAAGGGAACCCTATTCCCTACATAGTGCACTACTTTAGACCAGGGCCCATAGGACCAGAGCCCAAAAGTAGTGCACTATATAGGGAATATTGTACCATTTGGGATTCATCCAACGACACCAAAATCTTATCATCACCTGGCCTAGACCGACCGCCAAGCTGTTCTCCGTCAGCTTGTTGCCTCTGATAAGAAGCTGCAGTTGGGTTCATTAAAGCAGATTGTCATGGCGATAACAGAGAGATAGAATGGGCTTGTTGAGAGGATTCTGTTGGCACACAGACACAATGCTGTAATGACTCAGCCCAAGTGTTTTGATTGATTGATTGAATAACTTGTTTATGATGGCTGTGATGTAAGTGATGTTCTAATGTAATGTCCTTGTTATTGTATCTTGTTATATTTATTGTCTCAGGGCACCATTGAAAATGAGACCCTGGTCTCAACTGAGCTGATTAAACAAAGTGAATAAAACATCTGTGGCTGTCCCAGCCATAATGCCAGGGTGAAATGAAGAAGAGAGTAAAGGCGATACGGCCAGCGGAAGTGAAATCAGCTGAATGTGTGGCAGTGACAGAGAGAGCAGGGTGGCATACAAACTAGCAGCTGCCTGGCAGCAGAACTGAGCCAAACTGAACTGCTCGGGCATCCATCTACTCTCAAGAAGTAACGTGTCAGAGGGAGCAGTAAACGTCCATTTATTCATCGATAGAAAGCTCCATGTGGAATTGTACAAGTGAGAACGAATCAAATGCAATCATGACTAAAATTACTAAACGGACAAAGCAGTCACTAATGAAGAAGCTACTTTGGAATCGATGCATTGTATATTTAGTGAAGTAGGTGATGGTGAGGCCTATAGCAATATTGTATCCTCCATTTTACATCACTGCAGACTAAACTAATGCAAGTTCATGGTGCCCATGAAAGTCTGTTGTGCAAATCCCTTATTGTGAACTCTGACCACTGCCCCGAGGCACAATACCCAGGTCAATAACCTCTCAGCTCCACTGCCAGCTAGGGAACAGACCCATTGTTGTCTCTGTCATGGAGAGAGAGAGAGAGGGAGACAGAGAGAAAAAGAGTGAGAGAGATGGAGAGAGAAAGAGTGTGTGAGAGCGAGAGAGAGAGAGAGAGAGAGAGAGAGAGAGAGAGAGAGAGAGAGAGAGAGAGAGAGAGAGAGAGAGAGAGAGAGGAATGGAGGAAGATAGAAAGAGTGTGTGAGAGAGAGGAACGGAGGAAGAGAGAAAGAGTGTGTGAGAGCGAGAGAGAGGAGAGAGAGAGAGAGAGAGAGAGAGGAACGGAGGAAGAGAGAAAGAGTGTGTGAGAGCGAGAGAGGAGAGAGAGAGAGAGAGAGAGAGAGAGAGAGAGAGAGAGAGAGAGAGAGAGGAACGGAGGAAGAGAGAAAGAGTCTGTGAGAGAGAGAGAGAGGAGAGAGAGAGAGAGAGAGAGGAACGGAGGAAGAGAGAAAGAGTGAATCAGAAGAAAACTCTAGTCCAGTCCATCCACAGGACTTAATGAGCACCAATGGTGTGTCTCCAGAGAGAGGGTTCATACTGTCTGCTACACTAGTGGACTGTCCCTGCTCTGAATTATTCATCGGCTCAATATGGGGAGCGACTGACCCTCCTCCTAGCCTCAGTTTCTCTATCTGCTTCCCAAATGGCATCCTATCCCCTATATATCCCCTACGGGCCCTGGTCATAAGAAGTGCACTATATAGGAAATAGGGAAGCCATTTGGGACGCAACTATGTCTCTGTCCTGGGAGCTCCCACTAGGCCTGACTAGACACAAGATGGCTGAAAGAGAAGAGAGAGAAGCAGCTAGCAGCATCCCAGGGTCACAGGAGTCAGGATGTAACATCTGGAACCAGGGACCAAGAGGGAGGGAGGTGGAATTTATCCAGGACCAATTCCTCCAGGAGGGACAGACAGAGGATTCAGACTGCAGGTACAAGGATTAGAAAGAGGACATCGCCGCTAGCGGTTGATTCTGCAAAACAAATAATCAACTCTGGTTTCCTTCCAGAGGACCACAGTGGAAATAAGCCCTCAGTCTTTGCGGTGTAGTCTCTGGCTGGAGCAACCTTCTACTTTTAATTATCCAATTCCCCTGCCAGGTGAGGCTGTTCATGCATTGTGGAGAAGAACAAATACAATCGTACATTCTGTGTCTACATTTCACAGAGAAGATGATCAGTTAAGAATAGAACAGATGGGGAGGGTGAGGAGGGTGAATTAGGGGACACAACATGAATCATATTTCATACAATTCATTAATATATCCAGATAGAGGTGTCCAATATAGAGCCAGTGTAACAGAAGTGGCACCCCTGTGACACACATGATGTCATTGAAGCGGGGAGGCTAACGTCCAGACTGGAAAGGGGAGGCTGATTAAATTCCACCCATAACGTACGGCGCATTCGGAGTAGTGCGTTGTCCCGGATACATACATACATGTTGTCCCGGATACATACATACATACATACATACATACATACATACATACATACATACATACATACATAGAGTGAGTGAGAGACCAACTGAATAAGGCCAGGTCACTTAATTCCATTAACACCCAGGTGGAAGAAGTGCCTGTGTGCTAATTAGGACAGGGACAGACAGACATGAATCAATAGGAGAGAGGAGAGGCTGCGGCCCAAATGGAACCCTATTCCATATACAGTGCACTACTTTCGACCGGGGCCTATAGAGAATAGGGTGCCATTTAGAACAGAGCCAGAGAGCTCAGCTCACAATATAATATGCAGCACCCAATACACTCTTTACACCCGACAGTGCTGCTGTGTTGCTCTGTCTGTATGCTACGCCTTGGTTGTTCTATGTTGCTCTGTCTCTATGCTATGTCTTGCTTGTCCTATGTTGCTTTGCGTGTGCTCACTGCTCAACGATTGTCTATATTGTAATTGTTTTTAATAACCTGCACATGGACTGCGGTTGAAAATTAGCCGACTGACTAAAACCGGCACTTTTACTGAAACGTTGATTAATGTGCACTGTCCCTGTAAAAATAAAATACACTCAAACTAAATAAACTCAAACAACAAGACTGGTGCAGATAGGGTGGTGTTGGTCCAAACCTTGATGAACACCAAGACTGGTGCAGATACAGTGGTGTTGGTCCAAACCTTGATGAACACCAAGACTGGTGCAGATACAGTGGTGTTGGTCCACACCTTGATGAACACCAAGACTGGTGCAGATACAGTGGTGTTGGTCCAAACCTTGATGAACACCAAGACTGGTGCAGATACAGTGGTGTTGGTCCACACCTTGATGAACACCAAGACTGGTGCAGATAGGGTGGTGTTGGTCCAAACCTTGATGAACACCAAGACTGGTGCAGATAGGGTGGTGTTGGTCCAAACCTTGATGAACACCAAGACTGGTGCAGATAGGGTGGTGTTGGTCCAAACCTTGATGAACACCAAGACTGGTGCAGATACAGTGGTGTTGGTCCAAACCTTGATGAACACCACGACTGTTGCAGATAGGGTGGTGTTGGTCCAAACCTTGATGAACACCAAGACTGGTGCAGATACAGTGGTGTTGGTCCAAACCTTGATGAACACCAAGACTGGTGCAGATACAGTGGTGTTGGTCCACACCTTGATGAACACCAAGACTGGTGCAGATAGGGTGGTGTTGGTCCAAACCTTGATGAACACCAAGACTGGTGCAGATAGGGTGGTGTTGGTCCAAACCTTGATGAACACCAAGACTGGTGCAGATAGGGTGGTGTTGGTCCAAACCTTGATGAACACCAAGACTGGTGCAGATACAGTGGTGTTGGTCCAAACCTTGATGAACACCACGACTGTTGCAGATAGGGTGGTGTTGGTCCAAACCTTGATGAACACCAAGACTGTTGCAGATAGGGTGGTGTTGGTCCAAACCTGATGAACACCAAGACTGGTGCAGATAGGGTGGTGTTGGTCCAAACCTTGATGAACACCAAGACTGTTGCAGATAGGGTGGCGTTGGTCCAAACCTTGATGAACACCAAGACTGGTGCAGATAGGGTGGTGTTGGTCCAAACCTTGATGAACACCAAGACTGGTGCAGATACAGTGGTGTTGGTCCAAACCTTGATGAACACCACGACTGTTGCAGATAGGGTGGTGTTGGTCCAAACCTTGATGAACACCAAGACTGTTGCAGATAGGGTGGTGTTGGTCCAAACCTGATGAACACCAAGACTGGTGCAGATAGGGTGGTGTTGGTCCAAACCTTGATGAACACCAAGACTGTTGCAGATAGGGTGGCGTTGGTCCAAACCTTGATGAACACCAAGACTGTTGCAGATAGGGTGGTGTTGGTCCAAACCTTGATGAACACCAAGACTGTTGCAGATAGGGTGGCGTTGGTCCAAACCTGATAAACAATAAGACTGGTGCAGATAGGACGGTGTTGACCCAAACCTTGATGAACACCAAGACTGGTGCAGATAGGGTGGTGTTGGTCCAAACCTTGCATTCTTGACTCCCACACCCATCTTTCATTGCGCCACATTTTAAACTGCCACAGATGTATTTGCTCACTAATTTAGCCTACATTCAAGGACATGCACATTCACATGTTCAGATGAACACAAGCCAGAAGAACACACACTGCCGCTGCGTAGGCCTCTACGGCGCACTTTCATCACAGCATTTTTTAGTTGGACACAAAAGGGGGTCAAAGCAGCCAGGCTCTTTCTCCCTTACGCCCACCAGGGCAGGTGTTCTCAGGCGGCAAATACCGACTCAAACAACAACAACAACAACGACGCCTGCCTCCCAAATGACAGCCCATCTCTGATTCTGCATCCTAATGACTAACAAGGCTAATTAAGCTGTAGCGTTAATGGTAATTCCAGTGTGTGTGCGTGTGTGTAATTCCAGCTCAGCCCCATGATCAGACCATTTCAGAGAAAAAAGGAGGAATTTAGTGAACAAAACAATGGTGAGCCCAGATATACATTTTAAATGACTTGCCAGGGAACCAGGGAATGATGAAACACAATCTGTTAAGAGTTTCTCCACAGATTAGAGGTTCTATACATCCACCCACTCTTCTCCATAGGAAGGAAGGATTGGGAGAGCTTAAGACCACACAGAGCTGGCGCTAGACCAACAGACTTAATATGAGTCTGTCCATACAGCAGTACAGCTATCTGTCCATTTACAAAAGCAGCTTAACTACAGTACAAAACAAGCATTGAATCACAACAAATGTCTGGTTTGGTTCCAGTTGAGGAAGCACAATAACTGCTATAACTATCCTACCATACCAACGCTGCTGCATCCCCATATTTCCATGTTACAGCTACTTACACAGACAGACTCACTGCCGAGCCATACGATGTACAACTACTTACAATCCTTATCCCACTCTGCTGTTCCCACATGCTTCAAGAGGGCCACCATTGTTCCTGTTCCCAAGAAAGCTAAGGTAACTGAGCTAAATGACTATCGCCCCATAGCACTCACTTCCGTCATCATGAAGTGCTTTGAGAGACTAGTCAAGGACCATATCACCTCCACCCTACCTGACACCCTAGATCCACTCCAATTTGCTTACCGCCACAATAGGTCCACAGACGATGCAATCACAATCACACTGCACACTGCCCTAACCCATCTGGACAAGAGGTATACCTATGTAAGAATGCTGTTCATCGACTACAGCTCAGCACTTAACACCATAGTACCCTCCAAACTCGTCATTAAGCTCGAGACCCTGGGTCTCAACCCCGCCCTGTGCAACTGGGTCCTGGACTTCCTGATGGGCCGCCCCCAGGTGGTGAGGGTAGGTAACAACATCTCCACCCAGCTGATCCTCAACACTGGGGCCCCACAAGGGTGTGTTCTCAGCCCTCTCCTGTACTCCCTGTTCACCCATGACTGCGTGGCCATGCACGCCTCCAACTCAATCATCAGTTTGCAGACGACACTACAGTGGTAGGCTTGATTACCAACAACGACAAGTCGGCCTACAGGGAGGAGGTGAGGGCCCTCGGAGTGTGGTGTCAGGAAAATAACCTCACACTCAATGTCAACAAAACAAAGGAGATGATCGTGGACTTCAGGAAACAGCAGAGGGAGCAGCCCCCTATCCACATCAACGGGACAGTAGTGGAGAAGGTGGAAAGTTTTAAGTTCCTCGGCGTACACATCACGAACAAACTGCGCCTCTTCAACCTCAGGAGGCTGAAGAAATTAGGCTTGTCACCAAAAACACTCCCAAACTTTTACAGATGCACAATCGAGAGCATCCTGTCGGGCTGTATCACCGCGTGGTACGGCAACTGCTCTGCCCACAACCGTAAGGCTCTCCAGAGGGTAGTGAGGTCTGCACAACGCATCACCGGGGGCAAACTACCTGCCCTCAAGGACACCCGATGTCACAGGAAGGTCAAAAAGATCATCAAGGACAACAACCACCCGAGCCACTGCCTGTTCACCCCGCTATCATCCAGAAGGCGAGGTCAGAACAGGTGCATCAAAGCAGGGACCGAGAGACTGAAAAACAGCTTCTATCTCAAGGCCATCAGACTGTTAAACAGCCATCACTAACTTTGAGTGGCTGCTGCCAACATACTGACTCATCTCTAGCCACTTTAACAATGAAAAAGGTATGTAATAAATAGAGGTCGACCGATTAATCGGAATGGCCGATTAATTAGGGCCGATTTCAAGTTTTCATAACAATTGGAAATCGGTATTTTTGGACGTCGATTTGGCCGTCAGTTAAGAACACATTCTTATTTTCAATGACGGCCTAGGTACAGTGGGTTAACTGCCTTGTTCAGGGGCAGAACGACATATTTTTACCTTGTCAGCTCGGGGATTCAATCTTGCAACCTTACAGTTAACTAGTCCAACGCTCTAACCACCTGCCTCACGAGGAGCCTGCCTGTTACGCGAATGCAGTAAGAAGCCAAGGTAAGTTGCTAGCTAGCATTAAACTTATCTTATAAAAAACAATCAATCAATCAATCATAATCACTAGTTAACTACACATGGTTGATGATATTACTAGTTTATCTAGCGTGTCCTGCATTGCATATAATCGATGCGGTGCGCATTCGTGGAAAAGGACTGTCGTTGTTCCAACGTGTACCTAACCATAAACATCAATGCCTTTCTTAATATCAATACACAGAAGTATATATTTTTAAACCTGAATATTTAGCTAAAAGAAATCCAGGTTAGCAGGCAATATTAACCAGGTGAAATTGTGTCACTTCTCTTGCGTTCATTGCACGCAGAGTCAGGGTATATGCAACAGTTTGGGCCGCCTGGCTCGTTGCGAACTAATTTGCCAGAATTTTACATAATTATGACATAACATTGAAGGTTGTGCAATGTAACAGGAATATTTAGACTTATGGATGCCACCCGTTAGATAAAATACGGAACGGTTCCGTATTTCACTGAAAGAATAAACGTTTTGTTTTCGAGTTGATAGTTTCCTGATTCGACCATATTAATGACCTAAGGCTCGTATTTCTGTGTGTTATTATGTTATAAATAAGTCTATGATTTGATAGAGCAGTCTGACTGAGCGATGGTAGGCACCAGCAGGCTCGTAAGTATTCATTCAAACAGCACTTTCGTGCGTTTTGCCAGCAGCTCTTCGCTGTGCTTCAAGCATTGCGCTGTTTATGACTTCAAGCCTATCAACTCCCGAGATTAGGCTGGTGTAACCGATGTGCAATGGCTAGCTAGTTAGCGGGGTGCGCGCTAATAGGAAGTGGCAATACTAAAGTGCCTATAAGAACATCCAATAGTCAAAGGTATATGAAATACAAATCGTATAGAGAGAAATAGTCCTATAATTCCTATAATAACTACAACCTAAAACTTATTACCTGGGAATATTGAAGACTCATGTTAAAAGGAACCACCAGCTTTCATATGTTCTCATGTTCTGAGCAAGGAACTTAAACGTTAGCTTTCTTACATGGCACATATTGCACTTTTACTTTCTTCTCCAACACTTTGCTTTTGCATTATTTAAACCAAATTGAACATGTTTCATTATTTATTTCAGGGTAAATTTATTTTATTGATGTATTATATTAAGTTCAAATAAGTGTTCATTCAGTATTGTTGTAATTGTCATTATTACAAATATATATATATTTTTTTTTTAAATCGGCAGATTAATCGGTACCGGCTTTTTTTTGGATCCTCCAATAATCGGTATCGGCGTTGAAAAATCATAATCGGTCGACCTCTAGTAATAAATGTATCACTAGTCACTTTGAACAATGCCACTTTATATAATGTTTACATACCCTACATTACTCCTCTCATATGTATATACTGTACTCTATACCATCTACTGCATCTTGCCTATGCCGTTCGGCCATCGCTCTATAATTTATCTTTATGTACATATTCTCATTCATTCCTTTACACTTGTGTGTATAAGGTAGTTGTTGTGAAATTGTTAGATTACTTGTTAGATATTACTGCACTGTCGGAATTAGAAGCACAAGCATTTCACTACATTCGCATTAACATCTGCTAACCATGTGTATGTGACCAATAAAATTTGATTTGATTTGATTCAGACAGACTCACTGCCGAGCCACCCGCTGTTACAGCTACTTACACAGACAGACTCACTACCTTGCCATCCTCTGTTACAGCTACTTACACAGACAGACTCACTACCGTGCCATCCTCTGTTACAGCTACTTACACAGACAGACTCACTACCGTGCCATCCTCTGTTACAGCTACTTACACAGACAGACTCACTACCGTGCCATCCTCTTGTTACAGCTACTTACACAGACAGACTCACTACCGTGCCATCCTCTGTTACAGCTACTTACACAGACAGACTCACTGCCGTGCCATCCTCTGTTACAGCTACTTACACAGACAGACTCACTGCCGAGCCATCCTCTGTTACAGCTACTTACACAGACAGACTCACTGCCGAACCATCCTCTGTTACAGCTACTTACACAGACAGACTCACTACCGAGCCATCCTCTGTTACAGCTACTTACACAGACAGACTCACTGCCGAGCCATCCTCTGTTACAGCTACTTACACAGACAGACTCACTGCCGTGCCATCCTCTGTTACAGCTACTTACACAGACAGACTCACTGCCGTGCCATCCTCTGTTACAGCTACTTACACAGACAGACTCACTGCCGTGCCATCCTCTGTTACAGCTACTTACACAGACAGACTCACTGCCGAGCCATCCTCTGTTACAGCTACTTACACAGACAGACTCACTAACGTGCCATCCTCTGTTACAGCTACTTACACAGACAGACTCACTGCCGAGCCATCCTCTGTTACAGCTACTTACACAGACAGACTCACTGCCGAGCCATCCTCTGTTACAGCTACTTACACAGACAGACTCACTGCCGAGCCATCCTCTGTTACAGCTACTTACACAGACAGACTCACTGCCGAGCCATCCTCTGTTACAGCTACTTACACAGACAGACTCACTGCCGAGCCATCCTCTGTTACAGCTACTTACACAGACAGACTCACTAACGTGCCATCCTCTGTTACAGCTACTTACACAGACAGACTCACTGCCGTGCCATCCTCTGTTACAGCTACTTACACAGACAGACTCACTGCCGTGCCATCCTCTGTTACAGCTACTTACACAGACAGACTCACTGCCGTGCCATCCTCTGTTACAGCTACTTACACAGACAGACTCACTACCGTGCCATCCTCTGTTACAGCTACTTACACAGACAGACTCACTGCCGAGCCATCCTCTGTTACAGCTACTTACACAGACAGACTCACTACCATGCAATCCTCTGTTACAGCTACTTGCACAGACAGACTCACTACCGTGCCATCCTCTGTTACAGCTACTTACACAGACAGACTCACTGCCGAGCCATCCTCTGTTACAGCTACTTGCACAGACAGACTCACTACCGTGCCATCCTCTGTTACAGCTACTTACACAGACAGACTCACTGCCGAGCCATCCTCTGTTACAGCTACTTGCACAGACAGACTCACTACCGAGCCATCCTCTGTTACAGCTACTTACACAGACAGACTCACTACCGTGCCATCCTCTGTTACAGCTACTTACACAGACAGACTCACTGCCGAGCCATCCTCTGTTACAGCTACTTACACAGACAGACTCACTACCGTGCCATCCTCTGTTACAGCTACTTACACAGACAGACTCACTAACGTGCCATCCTCTGTTACAGCTACTTACACAGACAGACTCACTGCCGTGCCATCCTCTGTTACAGCTACTTACACAGACAGACTCACTACCGTGCCATCCTCTGTTACAGCTACTTGCACAGACAGACTCACTGCCGTGCCATCCTCTTTTACAGCTACTTACACAGACAGACTCACTAACGTGCCATCCTCTGTTACGGCTACTTACACAGACAGACTCACTGCCGAGCCATCCTCTGTTACAGCTACTTACACAGACAGACTCACTACCGTGCCATCCTCTGTTACAGCTACTTGCACAGACAGACTCACTGCCGTGCCATCCTCTGTTACAGCTACTTGCACAGACAGACTCACTGCCGTGCCATCCTCTGTTACAGCTACTTGCACAGACAGACTCACTGCCGTGCCATCCTCTGTTACAGCTACTTGCACAGACAGACTCACTGCCGTGCCATCCTCTGTTACAGCTACTTACACAGACAGACTCACTAACGTGCCATCCTCTGTTACAGCTACTTACACAGACAGACTCACTGCCGTGCCATCCTCTGTTACAGCTACTTACACAGACAGACTCACTGCCGTGCCATCCTCTGTTACAGCTACTTACACAGACAGACTCACTACCGTGCCATCCTCTGTTACAGCTACTTACACAGACAGACTCACTGCCGAACCATCCTCTGTTACAGCTACTTACACAGACAGACTCACTGCCGTGCCATCCTCTGTTACAGCTACTTACACAGACAGACTCACTGCCGTGCCATCCTCGGTTACAGCTACTTACACAGACAGACTCACTACCGTGCCATCCTCTGTTACAGCTACTTACACAGACAGACTCACTACCGTGCCATCCTCTGTTACAGCTACTTACACAGACAAAATCACTGCCGTGCCATCCTCTGTTACAGCTACTTACACAGACAGACTCACTGCCGTGCCATCCTCTGTTACAGCTACTTACACAGACAGACTCACTACCGTGCCATCCTCTGTTACAGCTACTTACACAGACAGACTCACTGCCGTGCCATCCTCTGTTACAGCTACTTACACAGACAGACTCACTGCCGTGCCATCCTCTGTTACAGCTACTTACACAGACAGACTCACTGCCGAGCCATCCTCTGTTACAGCTACTTACACAGACAGACTCACTACCGTGCCATCCTCTGTTACAGCTACTTACACAGACAGACTCACTAACGTGCCATCCTCTGTTACAGCTACTTACACAGACAGACTCACTGCCGAGCCATCCTCTGTTACAGCTACTTACACAGACAGACTCACTACCGTGCCATCCTCTGTTACAGCTACTTACACAGACAGACTCACTACCGTGCCATCCTCTGTTACAGCTACTTACACAGACAGACTCACTACCGTGCCATCCTCTGTTACAGCTACTTACACAGACAGACTCACTGCCGTGCCATCCTCTGTTACAGCTACTTACACAGACAGACTCACTACCGTGCCATCCTCTGTTACAGCTACTTACACAGACAGACTCACTACCGTGCCATCCTCTGTTACAGCTACTTACACAGACAGATTCACTACCGTGCCATCCTCTGTTACAGCTACTTACACAGACAGACTCACTACCGTGCCATCCTCTGTTACAGCTACTTACACAGACAGACTCACTAAAGTGCCATCCTCTGTTACAGCTACTTACACAGACAGACTCACTGCCGAACCATCCTCTGTTACAGCTACTTACACAGACAGACTCACTACCGTGCCATCCTCTGTTACAGCTACTTACACAGACAGACTCACTAAAGTGCCATCCAAGACAAAGCAGCAGTGGTGGAGTAGCAAGGTCTTTATTTTAGGGGGAGAAGTGTGATATTTTATTCACAATGCTAAGAATACACTGCAGCTCATTAGTAGAGAGAGAGTAAAGGAGATAGCAGGAGAAGACCTCGGGTTGGATCCGACTTCCCGGAGCAAGAGGAGCGTCCAGAGACTACGGCCTGTAAATTGTTAATAACCTTTCATTGAGCGGGAGAGCAGCGCAGAGTATAGTAACATGTCTGATGATAAATTAGCCCCGGGGCCCCTTGTTAAAGTCAGATAGAGCCAGGTGCAAGGTTTAGCTGTAATAGGGTAACCTAGAACACAGTAAAGAAATGAATTGAAATGTGTTATACAACTGTTATAGTTGTGGTAGCAGAATTTGGGCTGAGCTGTTGTAACTTTTCTCTCTGTGTTGAACTGTGATGTTCTGCTTTTCATAGACTCCTGTCATGTCTGCACTTTAACACAAGGCCATTGTGTTCTGGAACTGTTGCTCCTATAAAACAACTGTTGTGTAAACAACATGATTGTATTATCAGCCCTCCTCTATATGAGGGACCATCTCCCTAGTGAGTTCTTCCTCATAGCTGCTTGTATTAAATATTTTTATATTATACCTTAAATAGTCTCTGCCTAAACTAATGGATTGAGTTATCCATTATCCACAACATAGTGAAATATAGCTTGCATTTTATAATAGATTAGAGACTTTTGTTACACATCACCATAGTGATATGAATATTGTTTTGCAATTTTCCATCACAAAGAGCAGGCTAGATTAGTGGATGTTAATTTGGAAAGACTAAATTGAAATGTAAATCTATGTGAAATAAAGTTTTCATGAGTCTTCATACTTTAAGGACCATTATTCATATTGCCTCAAATGTTGGAAAAGTTTACTGACAGCTACAGTTGACCAAATCGATAAAACTGCTGCATTAAAAAGTACAAGGTGGCATGTTAACATGCCGCAACTTGGACTGGATAAGGGAGAATGAGATAGCTTTAAGGCAGAAGATACAGCAATATAAGAGGTTTTAAATATATATCGGGCTTGGCCTGAGGGTTTTGTGTTGTAAATTGTATAGCGCAGCATGGCAGGTATTTCTATACGGGTGATTACTCACTTTGTCAGAAAATGAATCAAACCTGAATGAAACAATCAAGGATCATGTCCTGTAGAATGTAGCCTGTATCTATAATACATCATATCCTGTATAATGTAGCCTGTATCTATAATACATCATGTCCTGTAGAATGTAGCCTGTATCTATAATACATCATGTTCTGTAGAATGTAGCCTGTATCTATAATACATCATGTCCTGTAGAATGTAGCCTGTATCTATAATACATAATGTCCTGTACAATGTAGCCTGTATCTATAATACATCATGTCCTGTAGAATGTAGCCTGTATCTATAATACATAATGTCCTGTACAATGTAGCCTGTATCTATAATACATCATGTCCTGTAGAATGTAGCCTGTATCTATAATACACAAACCGTCCAACTAAGAATATAAAAAACACATAACAGCACTGCAGGCACTTAAAGGAAAACTCTTCCCCAAAACTATCTTTTGGTAAAATGCATCATACCGGCTGTATTTCTGGGTTATTATTTACTGAAATAATAACCCACAGACAGCACCACAAATGGCCATTATATTACATCAGTGACTCAGAGAATGTGATGGCTCTCTACACTCTTAGAAAAAAAGGTGCTTTCTACAACCTAAAAGGGTTCTTCGGCTGTCCCCATAGGAGAACCCTTTGAAGATCCCTTTTTGGTTCCAGGTAGAACCCTTTATGGTTCCAGGTAAAATCTTTTATGGTTCCATGTAGAACCCTCTATGGAAAGGGTCCTACCTCGAACCATAAAGGGTTCTCCTATGGGGACAGCTGAAGAACCCTTTTGGAACCCTTTTTTCTAAGATTGTAAGGTTAGAAGATCCAGTGGTGGGTTGTATTACTGCTACATGAAGTGGATGGTGGGGTGAGGACAGAGAGGAGGCAGAGAGAGGTCTGGTCTACAGCCCTAGGGATTCCTGCTGTGGAAGGCAACAGGCTGAGAGGTGAGAAACCACAGGACATCAATGAGAGAGAAAAATAGAGTGACAGAGAGGAAGGAGGGAGGGGGGTAAAAGTGAAAGAGAAAAGGAGAGAGAGCAGGTTGGTTAACACAGTAATGAGGTGAAGGGGCACTCGCCACAAAATGACATCTTCTCTTTCTCCTCTGTCACTCAGACCCTTCACTCCTCCTCTTCCAGTTACCGATCTTCTCCTGGCTACTGACTACCTTACCTCTACAATCATTACATAGATAGTATAGACACAGACCAGTCAACAATATGTGAATCCCAAATGGCACCCTATTCCCTACAAAGTACAGCAATTCTTTCCAGAGCATTTACCCTTGGATGGTTTACCTTAACAATGTCCTTAGCAGAGCTTCAGTTGAAATGTAAAGGTTGGGAGTTGCTTGGCAACAAACCTAATATCAAACATCACTCTCTTTCTTCCTGCCCAGAGGCTCCTTTGAAAATCTCCCATTTCCCAACTAATTGCTTTCATACTGATATCAAAAAGCAACGTCTCACGGTGTTGTTATCCATTACGTTCAGTCATCAGTCAGGGTGGAGACACTTTTGAGACATATCAAAAAGCCTGAACATACAACCAGACCACAATATCAATTCATGGTCCCCTATACAGTAAGTAACTGCATAGGCTCACATCACATAAGTGCATTGTAGTTTGGGTATCTGAGCTGAACTAACAGGTTAAAGACTGTTTCAAATAATGCATCAATTAAAGCAGAAAACATTGAGTGAAGTGATGACATTCCTGAAGCCCAATCACTGTAACTGTGCCTCCTGCACAGTTTTACTTCCATATTTATCACTTTTTTCTTCACAGGAGTTATTTTGGAATGGATAGACCCCCGATTTCCCACCCCCAGGGAGAGAGAGAGAGAGACACAACAAGGCAGGCTTGAGGTCAGCTGCCCTGCCATTCCTCCAGGCCAGCTCTGAATCACTCCCCACCACAAACACTGGAACAACAGTACAGTTCGTGGCCCCCAGCCACCCGACCTATCCAGTAGAGAAGAACATGTGTACGCACACACACACACACACACACACACACACACACACACACACACACACACACACACACACACACACACACACAGTATCTCTCTCTTCCTTTAATCTCTCTTTCCCTCTATCTCTCTTTCCCTCTCCCTTTCGAGGTGCTGCTGACACCTCTGACAGCAGAGTTCTATAAAAGGCTGCTGATTGGAGGACCACCACATCATGGGACAGGGAAGCTG